>NC_136261.1:214010002-214120002 GCF_964187855.1 Myxine glutinosa | reverse complement strand
CCCTCTGCCCTCTGGGCTGTGCTTTCATTTTGGTGCCCCCCCCCCCCCCCCCCCCTACACGTCCCCTTTGCCCCTCAGTTTCATTTTTACTCCTTCCATCATCTCGGAAGGTTTCACAATTGGTAAGCGATTCACCTCCACCCACCCCGCATCAATTTCATCAAACTGTGTCGTCCATTGAAAATCAAGCAGTTTTGCCAAAGTCCGATGAGCGATCAGTAAATTCGTGACCAGACGTGAAGATCAATTGGACGAGAGTTCGTGCGTCCGTTATCCAGATTTTGAGATATCTTGCGTCCGTTATTTGGAGTGGAATTTATATTCAATTTTTATCGACGCTATTTTACAATAATGTTAACGCTTTAACACAACCATCATCATTTAACAACCCCGCCCACTTTGCCAGGCTACACATTTACTGATCATCACTATTTTCACGATCTTCAATTAATTAATTCGATCTGCTGCAACATTTTATATAATTAATAGCAAAATTATTCAACGTCACAAATTATGTTTGGCCTCGCGTAGTAATTCAGCATTTCATCATCATCACCATCATCATCATCATCACCATCACCATCACCATCAGTGTCACCATCATCATCATTCAGCATAGTAATTCAGCATCATCCCACAATCAACTGTCTGTGACGTCACAATGGAACTAAAACAAGTAAATACGAGGGATTATTCAGTGAACCTTTTAAAATGTTATTAAATACTTATTCAGCTGTTAAAAATAAATACTTTAAATATAAAAATTATAAATATAATAGGCTACGTTTAGTAATTACGTCACGCATTAAAATTTGTTTAATGAGAGCCAGAGGATCGACCAATTCTCATCAATAACAATAATGGGACTGCTGTACAGTGTTGGTGCTTTTATTGCCAAATGCAAGTAAAACCTTTCACTAAATCGTTTGTGTTGGATTGAACTCAGCTGTGCGTTCAACGCAATAAATGACGTCATTGCTAGTGAGTTATTTCGTTGTAAAGCGTTATTATTACGTCATTATTGGTTCTTGGTAAATTGTAAGCATTGTTATTACGTCATTACACGGTGATTTCGTCAGTCGTAAAGCGTTATTATTAGCACGTTAATGCTGGTTCTAATTGTTAGCCGCAAAGCGTTATTATTACGTCATTACTGGTGATACACAGTGTCACCAGTAATGACGTAATAATAATCGCTGCTTATAATAATAATAATAATAATAATAATAATAATAATAATAATAATAATATTAATAATAATATTAATCGTCAAGCGCGATGACGCCTTTTTATCCATTCATATTGAAATTTTAACATGAGCTCGCTGTAATTACAGACTTGGTCATTTCTGGACATATTACTCATCCTAAACAGATAAAGTTCTGCCTTATATAATTATTGATTCGGCACATTCAACAAAACAAAACTAAATAATTTTCACCTTTTTAAACACAAACTGTGAATGGTTTCTAAACTATCTGCTATGAGGCCGTACAAAAAGTTTTCTGAACGACATTCTTACAATCGTCCAACAAATGTCCTTTTATTAATATTGTTGTATATATAAATATCTTGGGAAAATGCCAGGGGCATAGAAAAGGCCCCTTTATATAAGGGTATGTGCCATGTGGCAAAGTATAGAAAAGAAGGAGCATTCCATAGCTTGTAGAAAATGCCAAACAATACAAAATAAGGGACATTCAAAAAAATATCGTGTGCATGCTGGACTACCCTTGTGTTCTGAGGAGGAACAAAGTAATGCTCTCAAAAAGTTCATATAAAGGGCGCCAATTTGATTCATGCACCTGCATGAAGAAGTCAATTTATTTTAACTCATATGTGCAGGGCGCCCCATTATATGAAATTTTGAAGAGCATTACTTGATTCCTCCGAAGAACACATGCACACGATATTTTTTTGAATGTCCCTTATTTCATATTGTTTGGCATTTTCTACAAGCTATTGAATTTACATTTTTTTCTATAGTTTGCCAAATGGCACATACTCTTATATAAAGGGGCCTTTTCTATGCCCCTGGCATTTTTCCCAGGATACATTTTATATACGAAAAAAATGCATTTGTTCATCGTACAAGACTTTATTGAAGACGATATAAATGACTTGAAAAAGTAAGGGAATTTTTTTTTATTCAACCCAGATGTGAATTTAACCCACAATCACCAGATCCAGAGTCTGGTGCTTTATCCATTAGGCCATTGGGTCAGCACATTAGATGTTTTGTAATAAGAGGTATAAAGTGCATATACAGTCAACTCTCGTTAATCCGACCCCGTTTAATCCAGAAATCTGGCTCTCCGACCAAAACATCCAGGAACAGATTTCAGCCATTCATTTTATCCCTCTAATCCGCAAAATTGTTAATCCAACAATCTGTCTAATCCGACATTGGGTGCTGGGAACAAGGTAGTCCGGATTAACGGACTACTTTGTTTGTATGGTTGACTGTATGTATATATATATATATATATATATATATATATATATATATATATATATATATATATATATATATATAGATATATATATATATATATATATATATACGTATATATTTATTTATATATAAATATATATACGTATATATATATATATATGTATATATTTTCACCTGTATAAGGTATATTTTCACCTGTATAATATATATATATACAAAAGTCTGTATATATATATACGTGTATATATATATATATATATATATATATATATATATATATATATATATATATATATATATATATACATATATGTATATATATATATATATACAGACCGCCGATACAGACCGCCGATATGTATATATATATATATATATATATGTATATATATGTATATATATATATGTATATATATATGTATGTATATATATATATGTATGTATATATATGTAACCCCTGACTATCACTTCTCCTTCTCCCTCCTTTTGCTTTAAATATTTCCCTATTGATTCTTGTCTTTTTGCAATTGTTGTTTTCATGTTTTGTTATGCATTATGTTTTGCACTCTGTCAAAGCGCCTTTGGGCTTCATGAAAAGCGCTATACAAAATAAATGAATTATTATTATTATATATATATATATATATATATTTATATATATATATATATATATATATATATATATATATATATATATATATACATATATATATATATATATATATATATATATATATATATATATATATATATATATATATAATGTTAAAGCAAAAACTATGGCACTTAAGTGGAATTTGTTTTGAAAGCCATTAACTAGACCTATGGGCCGATGTATATTCCAAGTTTCAGCTAGTTTCGAGGCATAGCCCTTGAGATATGAGTGCCAACACATTTTGAGCGGACAGTCGGACAGACTGACAGACACCAACATGAATTTAAGGGTTTTCTAAATAAAATTAAAGAATGCGGAAACAGACGTTGCTGAAATTTGGAACATATTACCTCAACGTACAAAGAATTTACTTCTGAAATGTGCAGCCAATTTTGTCCAGTGGAAGCCGAGAAACGAATTTTCAGTCCCCATATTAAAGCTGCATGCAGAGAAACGATCCCATATTAAGGGAGGGCGCTTTGCGCCTCCCTTGATAAATGAATTTATCCCATCACAGAGGGAATCGGTAAACACCTGCACTCGGGTTTGTTTCACTCTCTGTCTCCTTGTCACTATAAGAAGGCTGGTAGGATAGCCTAGAGGTTCGCTCACTAAGCTCAGAGTCCTGGGTTCGGATCTTGGCCCAACTGCAAACTGTCATCCTGGTGTTTCACAGGCAGAGTCAGGAAATCCTCGGATGGACGTTAAGCCGTAGGGCCTGTCTGCCAGAATTAGTTGATGGTGGATGATAAAGAAAAAGATCCCGCAGTGTCTTTCTTAAATAGGAGGCGAATTATCGCCGACACCCTGAATAAAGTAAAACTTCCTGCCCACATAAGCCTGAGTCGAACATCAAGCCTGACCAGCTGGTTCTTGCGACAAAAATGTTTCACAGCTGACCCCACAAAATTGTGGGAATGTTTGAAACCTTGTACTCGTAGTATTTGTAGTAGTGCGAGTGGTAGTAGTAGTAGTAGTAGTAGTAGTAGTAGTAGTAGTAGTAGTAGTAGTAGTAGTAGTGCTTTTGTTGGAAAGGTTACAGAGATTTGCGTTCAGAGCTCATACAAGCTCAGGCAAACATATGTTCCCAGTTTAATGTCGCTCAATTCCTCATCTCTGCAAGTCCATGGTTTGAACTACAGTAGACAAGGTAGAGCATTTTGAAGAGAAAGCACTACCAAGACAGATAAGGAGAAGGTAAAAGAACACCAAAGAACACCAAAAAAAGAACGCCAAAGAACACCAAAAGTAGTAGTAGTAGTAGTAGTTGTAGTGGTAGTAATAGTAGTGGTAGTAGTAGTAATAGTAGTAGTAGTTGTAGTGGTAGTAATAGTAGTAGTAGTAGTAGTTGTAGTGGTAGTAATAGTAGTGGTAGTAGTAGTAATAGTAGTAGTAGTAGTTGTAGTGGTAGTAATAGTAGTAGTAGTAGTAGTAGTTGTAGTGGTAGTAGTAGTAATAGTAGTAGTAGTAGTAGTTGTAGTAATAGTAGTGGTAGTAGTAGTAATAGTAGTAGTAGTTGTAGTGGTAGTAGTAGTAATAGTAATAGTAGTTGTAGTGGTAGTAATAGTAGTGGTAGTAGTAGTAATAGTAGTAGTAGTAGTAGTAGTGGTATATATATATATATTCGGACCGAGTGGTTAGGGTTAGGGTTAGGGTTAGGGTTAGGGTTAGGGTTAGGGTTAGTAGTAGTAGTAGTAGTAGTAGTTGTAGTGGTAGTAATAGTAGTAGTAATAGTAGTAGTAGTTGTAGTGGTAGTAATAGTAGTGGTAGTAGTAGTAATAGTAGTAGTAGTTGTAGTGGTAGTAGTTGTAGTAGTAGTAGTAGCATTGTTGTCACATTGGCTGCATGCTGTTAGAATCCATTTTTTACAAACGAGCAATGTATTGCTTCCAACACTCATTGATGGCACATGCAGCCTTGCAACGTTGAAAGTGGCTTCTTTTTATCTCATGACTGGTCACCGAACATCCATTTAAAGATGGAAGAGGTTGGGAGGGAAATGAGGAGAGTGGGTGATATTGAATAATCATGTCCCATACAGTATTCACTCAATCACAGAAATAAATATTTAAGTTCATGGATTCCTGAGTTGCTTGTACTTATATCTTTGGTGGATGTCAGAAGGTGGACCGAGGATCCCCCAGGGTCAGGGACCGAGGATCCCCATATTAATGTTTTGGCGGGAAGTGGGGTTGAGCATGAAGTTGTGATATTTTGAAGCTTAATCACAACCATTTCTCGGTGTTCCATGTCATGCAGCATCTTTGCTATCAATTGGGCTTGTAGTTGTGGCTCATTTATTATGATATTTTCTGCTAGATTTTAAACACTTCATCAATTGTTGTTTTCATCACTGCAGTCACTCTGACTCCTTAATGGTTTAAGGTGAATTTTCTTTAGTTTCCAACTTTGCTGGCTGTTGTATTTGAGGTCTTTCTACTCTACTACTTTTGCTCTTTATGACACACTTAGACCAAAGTAATTTGGTAGCATTTATTTTGTATACAAAGTCGAGGCTCGTGTAAGAGCTAATACATAAAACACAAAAACATAAACATAAATAGAAACACACATGAACCATAATAAAGGGAGCGGGAGACAATAGGGGGAGAGAGAGGGAAGCACAGCAACAGTGGAGAACAGCGACATTGGGAGATCTGTGGAAGGGAGAAGGTTGGGGAGTGGTGCACGGGATAAACAAGATGAACACTGCAAGTATTCTCAGGAAAGAAAACGAAATTTGAAAATAGATTTTGGGTTGGATTAATGGTGGTAGAAAAGATCAAGGTTTTGGATGGGGGAAGATAAGAGATGGTGGCGAACAGCTGTTTTAAAGACCTGGAGGGAGGAGTGGGATTGAAGGGAGTGTGGGAGTTTGTTCCAGAGGCGGGAGAAAAGAGGAATGAAGGAGTGAAGGTGAGCAGAAAGTCTTGATTTTGGCAATTTCACCAGAAGAGGGTTGCTGGCAGATCTTGTGTGTCCTGTAGGAATATTTGGAGGATAGATCACAGACAGAGCTGGGGGAGCAAGGCCAGAGAGGAGTCGGTAGAAGACAGAAAGACCACCAACCTGCCTGCGGTGAGTGAGTGAGAGGCCCTCGGAGTTAGCTTCATCGCGGGAGATTCCAATAATTCTGAACGCTTTGGTTTCAACAGCGTGAAGACGAGCTAGGTGTGAGGCAGGAGCACAGGCCCAGAGGGGAGAGCAGTATTCCATTGAGCTGCGGATGAAAGCCTTGTATGTGGTGAGGCGCTCAGGTGTGCCAAGGAAGGACTTTGCACGACGGAGGATGCCCAGTCGGCGACTGGCTTTGGAGGCCAGATTTGAAATGTGGTTTTCCCAGGAAAGATCATGGCAATACATGAATTGGCATTGTCGTGTTTTTATTTATTTACTTACATCTGAGTACTATATTTGGTCACACTGCCTTTGCAATGCTCACACAATATAGAATGGGCAGGTATTACATCTTCATTATCGTTCCTTCTTTGTCGGGTGTGCTTCCAGGAGTTTTCAGGGACTGAAATATTGATGTTTAGTGGATATGCCAATGGATTACTCTGCACATGCTGTGATTCCTTTGTGTGTACATTGTTCTGACGTCATTGTTTTGCATCCCCGAAAAAAGGTTGTGGTGTTCTGGTATTCCCTCTGTTTCTACTTTCTATGGAGCTCGTACTTGTTGTCCATTTGGCTCAGAACTGCCATTTTCTTCAAACCGCTTGTGTACGTTAGTTTCCCTTGACCAAGCGGTTCTTCATTCCAATTCAGCTCCCCACTTCTAATTACCTGCTCCAATGAGTCTCTCTCGTCCATGTCAGCTCTGTCTTGCAATTTTAAGAATTTTCCTGCTCTTCCGCCATTCTCTCAATTTTAAACATCTTTATTGATATTGACCCTCACCAAAGGAGAGGGTATTGCATTTGGGTCCGTTTGTCGGATTGTTTTCCCGTTTGTTTCTCTGCTTGTCTGTCTGTTTGTCCGCCCATCATTTGCCAACGCATACTACAATTTTTACAAGTTATCTTTTTCAACCGAGTACCTCCATAAAGTATGTACAATTAGAATGTGAGTACGTCTATAAATTATGTACTATTACAATGCGAGTACCTCAATAAAGTATGTACAATTAGATTGTGAGTACGTCTATAAAGTATGTACTATTACAATGCGAGTACCTCTATAAAGTATGTACAATTAGATTGTGAGTACGTCTATAAAATATGTACTATTACAATGCGAGTACCTCTATAAAGTATGTACAATTAGAATGTGAGTATGTCTATAAAATATGAACTATTACAATGCGAGTACGTCTATAAAGTATGTACTATTACAATGCGAGTAGCTCTATAAAGTATGTACAATTAGAATGTGAGTATGTCTATAAAATATGAACTATTACAATGCGAGTCCGTCTATAAAGTATGTACTATTACAATGCGAGTACCTCTATAAAGTATGTACAATTAGAATGTGAGTACGTCTATAAAATATGTACTATTACAATGCGAGTACCTCTATGAAGTATGTACAATTAGAATGTGAGTATGTCTATAAAATATGAACTATTACAATGCGAGTACCTCAATAAAGTATGTACAATTAGAATGTGAGTACGTCTATAAAATATGTACTATTACAATGCGAGTACCTCTATAAAGTATGTACAATTAGATTGAGTACGTCTATAAAATATGTACTAGAACAATGCGAGTACCTCAATAAAATATGTACAATTAGAATGTGAGTACGTCTATAAAGTATGTACAATTAGAATGTGAGTACGTCTATAAAATATGTACTATAACAATGCGAGTACCTCAACAAAGTATGTACAATTAGAATGTGAGTACGTCTATAAAATATGTACTATTACAATGCGAGTACCTCGATAAAGTATGTACAATTAGATTGTGAGTACGTCTATAAAATATGTACTGGAACAATGCGAGTACCTCAATAAAGTATGTACAATTAGAATGTGAGTACGTCTATAAAGTATGTACAATTAGAATGTGAGTACGTCTATAAAATATGTACTATAACAATGCGAGTACCTCAATAAAGTATGTACAATTAGAATGTGAGTACATCTATAAAATATGTACTATTACAATGCGAGTACCTCGATAAAGTATGTACAATTAGATTGTGAGTACGTCTATAAAATATGTACTAGAACAATGCGAGTACCTCAATAAAGTATGTACAATTAGAATGTGAGTCCGTCTATAAAGTATGTACTATTACAATGCGAGTACCTCTATAAAGTATGTACAATTAGAATGTGTGTATGTCTATAAAATACGTACTATTAAACCACCCAAAACATGTCCAGGTGAAGGTATGCAATCTTTGATTGCTCGTTGTAGTTTGTCCATTAAATAACTCTTCATTGATGACAACTTGAACAGCCCTAACCCTAACAGCTGAATAAAGTGGAGTTTATTGAGTGTTATTCTGATGTAATGCAAACTTTGATTGCTCGTTCGAGTTACCCTTGCCAGAGGAGAAGGTATTGCATTTGAGTCCGTTTGTTAACTACTTGGCAAAAAAAATTTTTTGGACAAGTATGTTCATCACTCCGGTGTGTGTGTGTGTGTGTGTGTGTGTGTGTGTGTGTGTGTGTGTGTGTGTGTGTGTGTGTGTGTGTCTGTACACTCACTTATACTTGCCTACAGGTCACAATTTTAAACTGTTCTTCACGAAACTTCACCAAATCGTAGAGTTGGTGGTCTGACAGATTCCTATTTATATTTGAGGTCAAAAGGTCAACATAGGCCAAAGGTCAACCACTTTATTCACATTTCTAAAATCCTCAATTTCCATCCGATTGACTTGAAATTTGAATAGGATTTTCACATCCGTGAACTGAATTCAACCAACTATTTTTGAGATCAACATAGGTCACAAGGTCAACATAGTCCAGAGGTCAACAACCTTTTCAAATTTCTAAAATCCTCAATTTTCATCCGATTGACTTGAAATCTGAATATGACTTGCATATCAGCTTATTAAAACTATCCACCAACTATTTTTGAGATCACCATAGGCCAAAAGAGCAACATAGGGCAAAGGTCAACAACAATTTCAAATTTCTAAAATCCTCAATTTTCATCCGATTTGCTTGAAATTTGAATACTATTTTCATATCAGTGAACTGAATTCAACCACCAACTATTTTTGAGATTAACATAGGCCAAAAGGTCAACATATGCCAAAGGTCAACAACCTTTTCTAATTTCAATTTTCATCTGATTTGCTTGAACTTTGAATAGGGTTTTCACATCAGGACACTGAATTCAACCTTTTTTTCTTTTTGAGGTCAAAAGGATGCTCTTCTGAGTGCCATTCTACTTTGTTCTCATTTTTGAAGTGTCGCTCTATGAGTGATTTTTCATTTGTTTGTTTGTCTCTGTCTGTTTGTCCGCACAGAATGTGAGTATGCTTTTCACTCCAACCGTCAGTCCAATGGCCAATAATTGTTCAACATAGGGGCGCCTCCTCCTGTATGATTTTTAATGATAATTATGACGTCACATGTCGTGTGGTACTGGTGCCATCGTGGAAAAAAACAAAAAACTTTGAACCTCATCTCCAAAACCGCTCCATGGAAAAAATTGAAACATGGCTCATTGTCAAATACTCCCCAGGAAACAACATATATTCATTATGATGTCATCAGTGCCTTAATTATGACGTCATAATTAGACAAGTAGAACGCTTGATCCGATCAGTTTATGAAATTTATTGAGCATGATCAACACCAAAATTGTATGGGAGAATTAAATTGATGATGTCATCGGTCACGTGGTTTGGCAGCCACATTGGATTGAACATAAATCTACGTCAATAAACCACACTAAACCCGTCCTGGCGAGGGTCTGCAATCTCTGATTGCTCTTTCTTGTTTGTTTTGTAATTCACCTTCGTCATTTTTGCAATTATTGGGGCTGTATTACCTTCTGTTTCACTTTCGTGTGTTACATTTCTGGCTGGCAGGATGGCCTCGAGGTACGCATACTCGTCTCTAAGCTGTCTAGCCTGGGTGCAAATCTCTGCCCAGCTATAAACTGTCATCCTGGTGTCTGACAGGCAAGGCGAGGCAATATGACAATCCCAATGTGTGTTCTGTCGCCAAATTACAAATTCCTGCCCTGACTTCCTGAGGTGGAGTGGCGACCCGACCAGATCACGATTATAGCCGAGTAACCTCTTCGGCAGCACCAATGCTCTGTATAGGGTACATGATGCTGATGATGATGCGATACGTTGAGTGCAGGATAGCTTTTGATGGTTGCTTTCCTCATAGCAATGTTAGAATTGTATTGAATGATATGTTTAGCCTTTTTCCATCCATGGCCAAACCTACTGTTATTGTTTGATGCGCAGAATTCAACTCCATGAGGCCACTACCTCCTTCACATCTAGGTAGGTATAGATCCCCTTTTTTGTAGTACATTTTGTGGATATAGTTAGCGGTTTCCTTATTTTGGTGTCCAATTGTTGGGATCCTCCTAAATGACCAATTTACTTTGCCGCAGCTGTACCTATCTATGCTCCTCTTAAGGAAGATGAACGCTCATGTTAAATATTTTCCTGAAAAATTTTCTTCCTCTCATTACTGTCATAAGAGAAGCTCACAGATGAACCTCTAAGCGTTTAAGACCTGTCTCACAAGCGGTGCTGTTTCGCAGCCACAAGGGAGTCTGCCTTCGTACACGCCATCGCCTCGGCGGGAGTGGGGTTTGCGGTGACCCGCGCATGCGCAGACGGCTCGTCGAGCGTGTGTGGCTGCGATACGAAGCGCCGACGGCCACCTGGGGATGGCTGGAAGTGGGGTGGCTGCAGCGAAGACTACGAGTTCGGGATCATGGTGTCCCGGGAATTCGCCGACGCCAGGGAGAATCGGCCTGATGCGCGTTCGGCCATGAACCGCCACAACAATGAGGCTGGGCGGATGGTGAGGCAAATCGCGAGTTGTTGCGCTCGATTTGAGCAGTCGCATGCATCACTGCATTTACCTGTCAAGATAAGTCTTCATTGGTGACAACTTGACGTCTTGAATAGGCAGCTGATTCAAGGACGTGTAGACGGGAAATGGAGATGCAAACACTATTTTGGCTCATTGACTTAATTGTGTGTACTAGGGCATGCCCGTACTATATCTATATCTAAAATTATATCCCCCCCTCTATTTACATGAAATGGTTTGGTCCATGAAATGTTTTGGTCCATTCGCAACGCCAAAGCGAACGGCGAACGCTTTGCATGAAATGGTTTGGTGCATGAAATGTTTTGGTCCATTCGCAACGCCAAAGCGAACGGCGAACGGCTTGCGAGTACAGTGACAATCCCCCCGGGGTTTTAATTAGTTTTAAAACGGAGCTTGGCAACCGCTGGCGTTCTTTAGCCGGCAGCTTCGCCCGCCCGAACGCCGTTACAGTACCTTCGACCGCGAGTTGCTCGGACTTCACTTGGCGGTCAGGCACTTCCGCCATCTGCTCGTGCGAGTACAGTGACAATCCCCCCCCCCTCTATTTACATGAAATGGTTTTTATTAGTTTTAAAACATAGTTTAACGCCAACATAGCGCCAACATAGTTTGCAAACGTGAAATAAATGAATACGCTCTCAAATGTGCCATCCGAGGCAGAGTGTGTCCGCCACGTTCGGCACACGCGATAGTTCGCTGCTCTCTGATTGGTTGAATCGTTTTTTGGACATAGCTCGGTAAGTAATTGTCCGATTAATATGAAACCTTGAAAAGGCACATCCTCGGGTCCCCAGCAATATACCTGGCAAGTTTAAAGTATATCGGACCCGTGGTTGTCGAGAAACAGCGGTCACAGACAAACAAACAAACGTACAAACGTACAAACGTACAAACAAACACACAGAGATTACTGGAATTATAGATAGATGAGCGACGGTACCCGCACTATGGGTGGGGCTTCAATTTGGGGCGGGGCTTCAATTGGGAGGCCCAAATGAAAAGGCAAAATATCAGAAATTGAAGGCTATTTTTATTTTAAACGATTTATATAAACATCCGTTAAATCATATCACACGCAAATCATCAAAATCTAAACAGTATTTGTAGAATTTCAATACAAGCCACATCACTGTTCATATCGGTAAATATTATTCCATCGTGTTTAGAAAAACTGGAAAATTGGAAAATTGAAAAAATTGGAAAATTGGGGGGAAAAAATTGGGAAAACAATGTAGCCTATTTTACTCCAGGTGGTCCCAGGATTACCCACCCAAAATTTCGTTGCGATCGGTTCAGCCGTTTTTGCGGTACCTGGGAACAGACGGACAGACGGACGGACATTTGGTGAATTATAGTAAAATTCTAACGCCCATGTCCATTTTTTATACTTAACTTAACCTCCTATGCAGGGAGTTTGGCCTGCTCTTTTCGAAAGGTACCATGGGATTTTTAACGTGAAAAACTGAAATGCGTATTGGACAGCTGGCTTCATGTCCCAGTCCGAAGGTTGGCATGGCCGGTGTCTTCTCCCCCACTCCTCCCAGGGCATTGCATCAGAACAGTTTACGAGTCGTAAAGCTTGATGGGGAAGTAATAAAGATGGGATCGAACCCAAGTAAGACAACAAAAATTGCAAACTCCCTACAAACTTGGCTCTCCTGCATAGCCAACCCTTAAAGAAACACCTCAACAAAATGGCCATCATACTACCGATGACATATTCTCCCGTCCTTTTTATCCCTTATTTTTCACTGTTACACATAGTATTACTAGTACGTTTTGGAAAGTTTCTCAAATCTGAGAGAATAAATTATGGGTGCACAGGAGATTAGGATATGGGGTGTGAGGACACAACATTGTGTGGTGGGTGAGAGGGATTCCACCTTGATAAATTGAAGCTAATGGACAGTTAGCAACTCCAAAGACAGGGAAATACTTAATTGAATAAACTTAAATCTATAGAATGATCAATCTTGAACCCCAACTGCACAAGGGAGCCCCCCCTAATAGGATTCCCCCCCGAGCTCGACGATTTTTGCAATTTTTTTTGCAACCGTTTGGGATTTCAAATTCTTCTCTCATGACTTTTTTCTCTGGGTCTTGCATACATTGTGATACCACATACGTCCGGATCGGACTTACCGTTCAGGTGTCACATGGAAATTAGTCCTAAAAAACGTTCCCTAAAAACTACAATTTCTGCGCCACAAACAACAACTACTATGAACAACAATTATGAACAACAAACACGTGTGAATAAGGGTTACATGCATTAGGACACTGATGGTGTATATTATTCGGCCTGTAATTTCTTCTGAGTGTTTTAGCATGTTGCCTGAGACGTACTGAATAATTATAGAACAATATAATTAATTAGGCAATAATTACAGAAATTTACATATATTATGAATTTTATTACCATCACGTTCATTAAGTGATGGTCTATGTGTTTGCAAATGTTCATTCAGGGAAAGCTCAAAATCACCCAGTGCAGTTGGGGTTAAATTGTCCTGTATTGAGATGTGGATAGTATCTATTTATAACATATGCATGGGAGGGATGAGGCTGAGCTGGTGTATGATATGGTACTTACATTTACATGGTGACCTGAGAAGTGTGTGTGTGTGTGTATGTGTGTGTGTGTGTGTGTGTGTGTGTGTGTGTGTGTGTGTGTGTGTGTGTGTGTGTGTGTGTGAGTGAGAGTATGTCTGAGTGTGTGTGTGTGTGTGTGTGTGTGAGTGAGAGTATGTGTGTGTGTGTGTAAGTGAGAGTGTGTCTGACTGTGTGTGTGTGTGTGTGTGTGTGTGTGTGTGTGTGTGTGTGTGTGTGTGAGTGAGAGTATGTCTGAGTGTGTGTGTGTGTGTGTGTGTGTGTGTGAGTGAGAGTATGTGTGTGTGTGTAAGTGAGAGTGTGTCTGACTGTGTGTGTGTGTGTGTGTGTGTGTGTGTGTGTGTGTGTGTGTGTGTGTGTGTGTGTGTGTGTGAGAGAGAGAGAGAGAGAGAGAGAGAGTATGTCTGAGAGAGTGTGTGTGTGTGTGTGTGTGTGTGTGTGTGTGTGTGTGTGTGTGTGTGTGTGTGTGAGTGAGAGAGTATGTCTGAGTGTGTGTGTGTGTGTGTGTGTGTGTGTGTGTGTGTGTGTGTGAGAGTATGTGTGTGTGTGTGTAAGTGAGAGTGTGTCTGACTGTGTGTGTGTGTGTGTGTGTGTGTGTGTGTGTGTGTGTGTGTGTGTGTGTGTGTGTGTGTGTGAGAGAGAGAGAGAGAGAGAGAGAGAGAGAGTATGTCTGAGAGAGAGAGTGTGTGTGTGTGTGTGTGTGTGTGTGTGTGTGTGTGTGTGTGTGTGTGTGTGTGTGTGTGTGTGTGTGTGTGTGTGTGTGTGTGTGTGAGAGAGAGTATGTCTGAGTGTGTGTGTGTGTGAATGTGTGTGTGTGTGAATGTGGGTGTGTGTGAGGGTGAGTATGTCTGAGTGTGTGTGGGTGTGAATATGGGTGTGTGTGAGGGTGAGTATGTGTGTGTGTGTGTGTGTGTGTGAGTGTTTGTGTGTGTGTGTATGAGTGTGCAAGTGTGTGTATGAGTGTGAAAGTATGTATGAGTGTGTGTGTGTGTGTGTGTGTGTGTGTGTGTGTGTGTGTGTGTGTGTGTGTGAGTGTGTGTGTGTGTGTGTGTGTGTTTGGGTTTTCGAACCTAATATATAGATGGCGTCTTATCACTCAGTATGTAAGATTATATGTAGTAAAGAAACGTCGATGCAAACCATTTTCAGAATATAAATTGCCCTAAAGAAGGGGAGTTTCATTTTGAAATTGTAATGACACTTGGTAGATCACTTATCTCCACATGCCGAACAGTTTACGGTTTGTATCCCACCAATAGACCGGATCTGGATTCGGACCTCAACCAAAATCTAATCGGCTTGTTCCTGTCACTTACCCAACTCATCCACCAAGTTTTGTCATAATATATCCACAACGTTTTGAAATATCCTCCTATTTGACTGATTCGGCCGAAATTTGGTGGAGAGGTTAGGTGTCGGACAAAGACGAAGTGATTCGATTTTGGTGAAGATTCGGATCCGGATACGAGAATTCTTTTAGATTTTCAAGTGATTCTTCACTATTCAGAGATAGGGCCACAAACAATATCTTACTATAATTCACCAAATGTCTGTCCGTCCGTCCGTTCCCAGGTACCGCAAAAACGGCTGAACCGATCGCAACGAAATTTTGGGTGGGTATTCCTGGGACCCCCTGGAGTAAAATAGGCTGTATTGTTTTTACAATTTAACAATTGATTTTTCCAATTTTCCAGTTTTTCCAAACACGATGGAATAATATTTACCGATATGAACAGTGATGCGGCTTGTATTGAAATTCTACAAATACTGTTTAGATTTTGATGATTTGCATGTGATATGATTTAACGGATGTTTATATAAATCGTTTAAAATAAAAAAAGCCTTCAATTTCTGATATTTTGCCTTTTCATTCGGGCCTCCCAATTGAAGCCCCGCCTCCAAATTGAAGCCCCGCCTCCCAATTGAAGCCCCGCCTCCCAATTGAAGCCTCGCCCTTAGGGCGGGTACCGTTGCTAGTACATCATAATATCTCAAAGTTGTGGACTTGTCGGACGAAACTTGGTGAATGAGTTGGTTTAGTGACAAGAACAAGCCAATTCGATTTTGGTTCAGGTCTGAATCCAGATCCAGCCTATCAGTAGGATAGAAAAGGTAAACTATTCAGCCTGGCAGAGGTACAGAGCTCTCTGCCGAGTGTCGTTATAGTTTGACCTCGTTTTAATCAGTTTCAATACTTCGTGCCAAACGTTGACGAATGAGAGTGTGAAATAAGGAAAACTTTGCAAAAACAAAATAACGAAGTTTTCTTCAGAAAGCGCAAAACAGAAATGGATATGATTGGAAATGATAAATTGTGAGTTCTTCACCTGTCGTGTAAAAAATGTCAAATATAGTTCAGGGTTTGATTGAAATTGATAAAGAGGAGCAAGCCGTCGCTGAGGCACAAATATCTTCAAAACGAACACTGGTCCTTCACAACCGTATAAACATCAGCGGATTTAAATTGTAATCTTATGCTATAACATTTATTAAATGGCCTAAAAGATAATAAAGTGAAAGATGCCATGATGGATAGAAGTTGGCCATATAAGAAAGGTGGCTGCATGATACGGTTTAATTAGCCTCACATATGTACAAAGGAACACCTTGAAAAATGAATGTACCACCAATGAGTGCAGCAGATCAGCAAGGTACTCAACACGGGCATGGACGATTCCTGAACATTCCCGAATGAAGACCACTTGGTGGTCGAAACTTGGACCTGCAGAGCCTTGCCATGATTGGCAGCTATGCTAATCAGTGGTGCTTTCATTTTTGAATATTGATCTTCCCAACTACAACCAGCATTTTGTGTAAGGTATAACATCTACATGCTATCGATGCCGTGGGTGGGAGTGCAGGTGGGGTGAGGGAGGAAATTTGAGTTTAAAAAGAGGAACAAGTGGGGTAAGGAAGTTCAGAGAGAAGAGAGAAAAAGGAAAAAACATAAAATAAAAGGATTAGTGAGAAAGAAGGTGAGGAGATTGTATGTATGGCACAGATAGGGCATGGTGTTGGAGGTGGATGGATCAAACATAAGACATTTTTGAGTATGTAATTTGTTGATGGCCCCTGCACAAGAGATTGTTCTTGGCATTGTTGAGACAAATAAGCCACAAGGAATATTCGCTGCTTAAGCCACTGATGGTAAAATACCGGGTTATCCCTGCCATGAATTACCTGTAGCATTATATGCCTTTTTGCACTTTTCAACATTTACCTGGTAATTTATACCATACCTGCAGTTAATTTAAGGATATCACTGTTCCAGGTAGTTCAGCCATTGTGAATGGTTATATACTTGTAGAGTGAACAGTAAAATACTTTCTGTGACCAATATGAGTGTGCCAGGTTGCATTTCATAATGAAAATCAACTTGATTATACAATTGCATGTGTATTTCAGATACTTCTTCCAAGAGAAGGAATAGTGTTCAGATCAGTGACATTTATACCAGAAACAGCCGTTCTGATCATTACAGGATATTTGGGAACTATCTAGATATTAAACATTCAAATGGGGACATGGGAGATGGGGTAAGGTGTGTAAAAGAGAAAGTTGTGAAAAGATGGGAATTTGGTCGGATAAGGGATGTGGAGAAGGTATAGGGAGGTTGGGGAGGAGAGGCTAAAAGGGAAAGGAAGTAGGGTGGGGAGGAAGGTGATGGGATAGAAGGGGAATGTTTGGAACGTATGGGAAAGGGAAAGGTGGAGGGGGTCAAAATTCCACAAATTTTTCATATGTAATATTTTGATGGCTCCATTAGAAAGAAAAATATAAAAATTGGAAATTGTGCAATAATGCAAGTTTTTGGAGTTGTTGAGAAGAGGGTCTTAAAAAGCAGGGTCTTGGTTTGCTAGACCAAATTGAGCTCGATATAGCAGCTCCTGTTGCTGCCCCCAGGCTTCAGGGACCATAAGGGGTCGATGGGAATGCAGAGAAAACAGGCTGGAACTTGAGACCATGTCCGCAATGTCACTCAACAATCACCTTCTCACTACCCCCTTCGCTTCCTAATAATACCATGATGTCCACCCACCCGCCCACCCATCCTTAGTCAATTCAAGACCGTACACACCTCAAGTGTAAATGCCACGGGCTGTCCGGGAGCTGCGAGGTTAAAACGTGCTGGGTGGCACAACCAGACTTCAGGTCCATTGGAGACCATCTGAAGGACAAGTACGACAGTGCATCTGAGATGGTCGTGGAGAAGCACAAAGAGGCTCGAGGATGGGTCGAGACTTTGAGGCCTAAGTATCCTCTCTTCAAACCACCTACGGACAGAGATTTGATCTACTACGAACGTTCACCAAATTTCTGTGACCCCAACTCAGAGACTGGGTCTTTTGGCACAAAGGACCGTGTGTGTAACCTCACATCACATGGGATCGATGGCTGTGACTTGCTCTGTTGTGGCCGCGGGCACAACACGCGCACGGAGAAGCGGAAAGACAAGTGCCACTGTGTGTTCCACTGGTGCTGCTATGTGAGCTGCCAGGAGTGCGTGCGAGTTTATGATGTCCACACGTGCAAATAGAACTTTCTCCAGAGCTTTCACCAATCCACCACAATTCTGCAATAGCCCACGAGGATTCAACAACTTGTATAAATTTGCATATCTGACGTCCATTTTGAAAGGATCCGTGAAAGAGTTAAGACTACTCGGCTTCTTCCTTGCTGTTCTACATGAGTTTCTTGTGATAACTGAGTATTGCCTTTCATGCACTTGGGCCAATGAAGCTGTGATTTGTATTCGTGAACAATGTGGGAGGATAGGTAAGTGAGGATTTGGGGAATGGGAAAGTGGGAATAAGGGGTGGGAGATGGGGATGGAGGACCGGAAGAACATGCAACTGTAATATTTCTTTGTTTTAAACTTATCGCATCCTCAAAAACGAGTACAACCAATCATATGTTACATCCTATCCCATGTACATGCCAGCTTATCTGAATTGGTGGACGCTGGTCAGCTGGAGGGGACGGGATGGACCACAGACAAGCACAAGCAATCAAATCAAAAAAATAATTAAAAATAAATACAACTCGTCAAAATATTTCCTGCGATCATTCAAATAATGATTTTCCTTCTAGATTTACATTAGTTCAAATTTAGTTTCCCAAGAATACAGTGGGTTCACTGTACATTTCTGTTCCGGTGAGACTGGCCAAATGTACAACGTAGAAACATTTTGAAGTAGAAATATGGAGAGGAAAAAACGATATCTGAAGACAAAAAGAAAAAAAGTGTACCAAGAAGGGTAAGTGTGAAAAAGGACAGACTTCTTTATTCAGGCAGAAAGAAGGCCTACATTGCTTGTGCTGCCGGTAACAAAGAACTCCTTTCCACTCCAGATTGTAATTATTCCCAAACGTTGACCTCTGCACCGCCATAATCCATTGCTACTTCAATAAGGCAAGTTTGACGATACCTAAAAACTACTATTATTTCAGAACGAGACGATTGTTATTGAGTGGTTATCGATCACTTCTGACAGATGCCTTATAACTCAGAGAGGAGATCTGAATGATGCCTTTGTGTGTGTTTGGTCATTAATTAGGCCTCGGATACTGCGTCTCCTCACTTTGTGCATTCAGACGAGTCCGATTCAATTGCTTCATAAACATGTTGGCTTTTCTCCTCTAGCAGTCGGTGATTGGAAATGATTGCCTCAACCTCGAGAGTGCTCTTATACCCTCCAGTGAACTCGGAAAATACAAATTCGATATTTTCCAATTTACTTCAATATAAATATTTTTTTTGCAGCGGTATAAGCAAAGAAGTGTGGGAAGAATAAGAGAATGTAAAAAAAGAAAGAAAAGCAAAAAAGAGACCGAAAGGTCCTTCCTATTACTTGCTCAACCAACTTCAAAGAGACACTCGACCAACTTCAAAGAAGTCCATTCTTTCTGTGAAAGATGCCTTATTGTAGGAATTCAATATGACAAATGCTAACAATCTGCTGTTACTATTAAGGCGTGTTCAAGTGGGACAGCAGTTTATGGAACAAAATGTGTTCAAAGCCGAGTGAAATCATCAAGCTAATTTAATTAACTTAATTTGTACAACTTTTCTATAAATTGCAAGTTGCAAGACCTCAATAGTAGATTAACAAATGTGTAGTTATACATTTCTATTTTTTAAAACGAACTTATTTATTGAGTGTAATGTACATACTATATGTTTATTTGCCTTTAGCATTTTTATGGTATGTCTTCACTTACAGGTCGACTTGGATGGTTGCAGACCAATAAAGTTAAATAACCCAATTCATGGTCTCGTTCTTCATGGCTTTTTACAACGATTACTTGCAGTAAACCAGATGATATTCATAGAATACTTACCCTGCGCAGTCAACTTGTTGCGAGCCAACTCTTCTGTTTTTGAACATTTTTTTCTTTGATTCAATATGGCTGCCAGGCCACGTGAACGATGACATCATAAATTTATATTCTCTAATATAATTGTTGCATAGATCATGCTCAATAAATTTCAAACTGATCAGACTAAGCATTGTCCCTGTCAAATTATGACGTCATAATTATGGCACCAATGATGTCATCGTTAACAACACCTGTTCCCCATATGGAGTTCTTTACAATGAGCCATGTTCCAATTTTTTCCATGCAGCAGTTTTGGAGATATAGAGGTGCAACATTTTTAGGTTTGTCCAAGATGGCGCCTGTACCACATGGCATATGACGTCATGATTATCATTAAAATATTCCACAGGAGGAGCTGCACATATTCTGACAATTTCGTGTCCATTGGATTAACAGTTTCAGAGGAATTTTTGTTTTATTTATACTGATCAGATCAAGCGTTGTACTTGTCGACTTATGACGTCATAATTAAGGCACCGATGACATCACCATCAACATATCTTATTCCCCATGGTGAGTACTTGACGATGAGCCATGTTTCCATTTTTTTCCATTGAGTGGTTTGGGAGATATAGAGGTGTAACTTTTTTCCAAGATGGCGCCTGTACCACGTGACCTATGACGTCATAATAATCATTAGAACAATTCTACAGGAGGAGCCGCTCATATTCTGAAAATTTCGTGTTCATAGGACTAATAGTTACAGAGGAATTTTTTTTTTCATACTGATCAGATCAAGCATTGCACTTGTCGAATTATGACGTCATAATGGAGGCACCTATGACATCATCATTAACATATGTTATTCCCCATGGGATGTACTTGACAATGAGCCATGTTTCAATTTTTTCCATTAAGCGGTTTGGGAGATATAGAGGTGTAACATTTTTCCAAGATGGCGTCCGTACCACGTGACCTATGACGTTATAATTATCAGCAAAAAAAATCTACACACAGAGGCGCTCCTTCGGTAAAATTTCATGTCAATCGGACCAACGGTTGCCGAGAAAATGAATTTTTCATATGCAGACACGGCACACTTACGGCACACGTACTGAGCCGATTACTAAACCCCACTCTTCACTTCGCGAGCGCAGGATAATTATCGGAATGGATGCACAGCCATTGCACGACATGCGCTTTGACGTCTTCAACATTCATAAACTTAATGCCACACAGATGTTGCTAGAGTGGGCCGAAGAGATTAAGATCACAAGAATATACAATGACATACAAGGAACTTTGGCACAGGAGAAGGCCACTCGGCCAATCTTACCTGTGTTGCACCAACCCCAGAAAACATCACAGATCCAGACACAAGCTACCTACAGGTCCTGCCTATATCCCTGTACCAGTGTACCACTCTATCTCCAATGCATCTGGGTACCCACCTAATTCCAATTTAAACCTATCAACTCTTTCTGCTGCCACTAAAGTTCTCGGGTAAACATTCCTACTACTTTCTGATTGAAAGACCCCTGGCTTAAAAGTTAAAACTGTCCTAACTCTCCTCATTTTTTTTTACTCAGACTGTGGACCCTCGTCCTGTCACTGTCCATTCTACTGAAAAAACACTTCTGTACTTATTTTGTCGATACCCTTCATTATCTTTAAAATCGCTATCAAATTCACTCGTAATCACCTCCTTTAGAATGTATAAAGTCTCGCCTCCAACAGCTGCTCATCTTAGCTTTGTCTAGCTGGGCCCTGAATCTATCTTGGAGCCCAATTCTGTACCTTCTCTATGACAGCTGTGTCCTTCCTCAGATGTGGTGACCAAAACTGTACACAATATTTTAGATTAGGTCTTAATAAATTCCTGTACAGTGTTACACTACCTCCTCTGATTACCTCCGCCACCAAAGGTGGATGGAGGTTATGTTTTCATTGCTGTCTATCTCTTTGTTACTTGGTCCCAAAAAATTTTTTGAACAAGTATGTTGATCACTCCGGCTTGTGTGTTTGTTTGTGTGTGTGTTTGTTTGTGTGTGTGTTTGTTTGTCTGTTCGCTCACTTATACTTGCCTACAGGTCACAATTTTATACCGATCTTCACGAAACTTCACCAAATGGTAGAGTTCGTGGTCCGACAAACTCCTATATATTTTTCTTAGGTAAAAAAGGTCAAAAGGTCAACATAGGCCAAAGGTCAACCACGTTTTTTCAAATTCCTAAAATCCTCAATTTTCATCCGATTGACTTGAAATTTCAATAGGATTTTCATATCAGCTAACTGAATTCAACCACCAACTATTTTGGAGGTCAACATAGGCCAAAAGGTCAACATAGGCCATGGAAGGGTTAGTCAATCACTTCACGCAGGTCAACCACTTTTTTCAAATTTCTAAAATCCTCAATTTTCATCTGATTGACTTGAAATTTGAATAGGATTTACATATCAGCGAACTGAATTCAACCACCAACTATTTTACAGATCAACATAGGCCAAAAGGTCAACATAGGCCAAAAGGTAAACCACTTTTTCCATATTTCTAAAATCCTCAATTTTTATCCGATTTACTTGAAATTTGAATGCAATTTTCATATCAGCAATCTGAATTCAACCACCCACTATTTTTGAGATCAACATTGGCAAAAAGGTCAACAAAGGCCAAAGGTCAACCACTTTTTTCAAATTTCTAAAATCCTCAATTTTCATCCGATTGACTTGAAATCTGAATAGGCTTTGTATATCAGCTTACTGAAACCAACCACCAACTATTTTTGAGGTTAACATAGGCCAAAAGGTCAACATAGGCCACATATCTAAAATTGTCAATTTTCATCCGATTAACTTAAACTTTGAAGATGATTTGCATATCAGGGCACTGAATTCAACCATCAATTATTTTTGAGGTCAAAAGGATCTGAGTGCCGTTCAACTTTGTTCTCTTTTGCCAAGTGTCACGCTCTATGAGCGATTTTTCATTTGTCTGTTTGTTTGTCTGGCTGTCAACAAGATATCTCAAAAAGTTGTGGAAGGATTCGGACAATTTGGCAGTGAGGTGGTGTATATGTCAAGGACGAAATGATTAGATTTTGGTGAAGATCTGGATTTGGATCCGGCTACTAGAATTTTTAAAGTGATTCTTCACCATTGGGAGATAAAGCCAAAAACCATATATAGCAGGATATCTCAACAAGTTATGGACGGATTTGGCCGAAATTTGGTGGAGAGGTTGGGTGTGTGACAAGGACAAATCGATTCGATTTTGGTGAAGATCTGAATATGGATTCGGATATGATAATTATTTAATTTTCCACCACCCCAATTTTCCTGCCACCTCCCACAATACTCTTGGATTCATATTTTCCGGCCCTGAATGATATAATATACCGAGTCATCCCTTAATTTTCCAGCTGTTTCTTCCCTTCCTCTACTCCTAGTTGGACCAGATAAGTTGTTTTTCTGTTTTATTTTGATTCTTGTTTTGCTGGTCGTTTTTTTCATCAAATTTTCTGTCCCAAACCAAATCTTGCTGTGTTGAATCGTCCAGTTTGTGTGATGTCAGGCCGACTGGTGATAGTCACGTTGTGCTTTCTCTCTATTTTTGCCTCATTTTCGCTCCTTTTATCCCAGATACTGTTCTTTCTGATCCCTCAGCTCAATCCATTTTGCCTCATCACTCAAAATACCAACACCATACCACTCTTCTTCACTGGCAAAATACACAAATAAAAGAAAACAAACTAACAACCAACACCATCAGGGGGGGGGGGGGGGAATAAACTTTTATCTCCGTGCTCAGTGCGCAGTTACCCATTTCCCAATCCCTTCTTATTTTCAATATCCCCAAATTGAATCTCCATCAAATATAAACACTTCTTCCTCTTCTTTTGAAAGCTTTTAAAATCATGCTAAAATGCATTTGAACCATTTAAAAATGCATCTCCTCTTTTTTTTTCTTTTTTTTCCCCCTGTTTACAGAATCGAGGCTCATATCAGAGCTAACACAATAAACATGAAAACATGCACGGACACATGAAACATACAATAAAAAAGGGAGCGGGAGACAAGAGGGGGAGAGAGGAAAGCATACAAGCACAACAACAGTAGAGAACAGGGACATCGGTAGATCTGTGGAAGGGAGAGGGCAGGGGTAGGATGGGGGAAAGGGGTACATGGTATAAAGCAAATGAACACTACAAGGAATTTCAGGAGATTGAAAGAGGTGGATTTGGGGTGTTATAACGGGGGTAGCAAAGATCAAGATTTTGGATGGGGCAAGATAAGAGATGGTGGTGAACAGCTGTTTTAAAGACCTGGAGGGAGGAGAGGGATTGAAGAGAGTGTGGGAGTTTGTTCTGGAGGTGGGGGAAAAGAGGAATGAAGGAGTGAAGGTGAGCAGAGAGTCTTGATTTTGGCAGTTTCACCAGAAGAGGGTTGCTGGCAGATCCTGTGCGACCTGTAGGAATATTTGGGGGACAGAGTACAGAGAGACCTGGGGGAGCAAGGCCGGAGAGGAGTCGGTAGAAGACAGAAAGACCGCCAACCTGCCTGCGGTGAGAGAGTGAAAGACCCTCAGAATCCTTCATAACCTGAGATACCAATGATTCTGAAAGCTTTGGATTCAACAACATGAAGCCCGGCCAGGTGCGATCATCCGATTTGAAGTACCAGCCCAGATTGAAGATTGTTCAGTGATTTGACACTGTTTGATTCACTGACATTTCACCGATTTCATTTTATTGATTTCACTCTGAGTGACATTTCACTGATTGACATTTCAGTGATTTGATTTCATTTGATTTGACACTAAGTGATTGTTCAGTGTTCAGTGACAATTTGAAGATTGTTCAGTGGCAGGAGTACCAGCCAGAGGAGAGAGCAGTATTCCATTGAGCTGCGGATGAAAGCCTTGTATGTGGTGAGGAGGTGAGAAGTGCCCAGAAAGGGCTTCGCATGATGGAGGATGCCCAGTCGGCGACTGGCTTTGGAGGCCAGCTTGGAAATGTGGTTTTCCCAGAAAAGATCATGGCTGATAGTGAGACCCTAAAGTTTGAGTGACAGAACTTCTTGGAGAGGATTGTTGAGAAAGTAGATGGGAGGGTTTTCCAGTCGGTCTTTACAGAGAGACAAAGTGAGAGTGTGAGATTTGTCAGAATTGAAACACATGTTCCACTTGTTTGCCCAGTTTGTGATTTCTGATCCGATCATTCGATCCTTCTGATCTGATTCTGATCCGATGATTTCTGATTTAGCCGATCTAAGGGTTGAGATATGGAGCGGGAGACAGCTGTGATATCCTGTTCCATTGTTGAGACAGCATTAGCAGCATGTCCAGAGTAGAGTGACCAGGTCTGAATCCAAATTGATGATCAGAGATCAAGCCATTGGAGAAGAGGAAGGATTTGATATCGGAAGAAATGATGGATTCCATGACTTTGCTGATTATTGGGAGCAGGCTGATTGGTCTGTATTGATCTGTCTTTGATCTGTTTGAAACCAAGGATCTGTTTTGCACCTTTTTGTGTAAAGCGGTAACGTTGGCTGATTTACTAGATCTCCTTCAATCTATCTATCCACTTATTCTCCATAAATTTAATTATCAAAAACGTTGTCACCGAAGCGCTCGCTCCACCAACACTCCTCCCGTACATACAGCACCACCTTTCTCCATGTCTTCAACAAAATATGTTATCTCCCATCCCATGATCTGTCTCCATTTGTCAAAGTTAGGAATTTGGAATCAACATCCTTCATGTACACTACTTCCGCTTCCACCCCCCACCCCACCTCTCAAAGCTTCATGTTTCTCCTTGCTCCATCCCTCCTCACTCCACCCTCCCAATGCTTCACCCTCACCCCACCCCCTAAATGCTTCCCCTCCTCACCCCACACACTCAAACGTTTCCCCGCACCCCACACACACAAATATTCCCCCACATCCCACACATTCAAACCTTCCCCCACAACTCACACACTAAAACCTTCCACCTCACCTCACCCCCTCCAAAGACACACATTGAAATGAAATTGAAAATGAAATTAAATGAAAAATTGAAAACACACACATTGAAAAAAAAACACACAATCTACCTGAGAATGAAATCCATCAAAAAAAATGAAACCGAGTTCAGGAAGCAGTTTCAAACTCTTACTGCTCCGAACAAGACATGGGCATTTGCCTTGCTAAAATTTTTTAAAGAGGGCAGTGTTAAAAAAATTTATTCAGTGAAAATAATGATAGGCCAATACAAAGTAATAAACTTCTTTTTTTCCCATCAAATCCAAGTGTGCCTGCAGCGAAGTGTAACCTTACAAAGCCTCCACCCCTATCCCTTAACTTTGTGGATCTCAAACACCTGAAGCTCAAACATCATGGACCTTCCATTTTTCTGCAATTTTACTGATAGTAATGCTACAATTTAAAAAAATATTAGCTGTTTGATATTTAATATTTGTTCAAAAGACAGCAGTTGGCGGCAAAATTGAATGCTGAAGATCAGTCACCAATTTATTTGTGAACTTGATACACACAACTAGGTGAAAGACATGCAGAAACAGTCTCCTGTGAGTACATGTATGTATGTATGTATGTATGTATGTATGTATGTATGTATGTATATAGTATATATAAATGCATGTATGTATGTGTATATGTATATATGTATGGGTGTGCATGTATATATGTACATATGTATAGGTGTGCATGTATATACAGTCACGTGAAAAAGTAAGTACACCCCATGTTAATTTTTGACTTTTTCAACATATTTCAACATACAGCTATTTGATCTTCATTTCAACAATATTGATAGATAAAGGTGATATAATATAACAAATATCATGAAACATTTACATTTTGTCGTCCATTGTATAATTTAAATAAACATAAATGTGTAGGTGTTGCGGATAACGAGAGGGCAAGACGCTTTGTAGCTTGATCAAAGCTCCTTTATTCCAACAGAACTCAACACATACCGGAACTCACGCATCTTTTATATCACAACTCACTCTTCAGGGGGCGTGGCTCCAACAACCGAGCGCACGCCACGCCCATACAATCAATAGCCCCACTGGTCCCGTGCCTGTGGATTATGTCCCAATGAGGTAACCCCCACAAATGCAAATTTCGCATGTGGAAAAAGTAAGTACACCCAAGAAATATTTTTTAAATCTTTTTAACATATGTGGACATATCAACATTTGATCTTCATTTAAACAGTATCTATAGATAAAGGTGATCTAATTGAACAAAAAACAATGATTAAATTGACTTTGCAATAATTTATTCAAGAAAAAATTAACAGAGATGCCATTTCCTTCTGTGGAAAAAGTAAGTACACCCTTGGCTCTAATAGGTGGTATTGCCCCCTTTGGCAGAAACAACCTCAAGTAGACATTTCTTATAACTGTCTACCAGTCTCTGACATCGACGGGGAGAAATTTTTGCCCACTCCTCCAGGCAGAATTCTTTCAGCTGTGCGATGTTTGAGGGGTTTCTTGCATGCACAGCTCGTTTCAAATCCCCCCACAACATCTCATGGGATTTAGATCCGGGCTTTGACTTGGCCATTCCAGAACCCTCCATTTCTTTCTTTTCAGCCATTCCTTGGTGGATTTACTGGTATGTTTAGGGTCATTGTCATGTTGCAAGGTCCACCTTCGGTTGAGCTTCAACTTTCTGACAGATGGCCTCACATTATCCTCAAGCACCCTCTGGTACAATGAAGAATTCATAGTAGATTATACGATGGTGAGCTGCCCAGGCCCTGATGCAGCAAAGCTGCCCAAACCATAATATTTCCACCACCATGCTTTACAGTTGGTATCAGGTTCTTGTGGTCAAATGCTGTCTTTGGTTTTCGCCAAACATGTCTTCTGGTACTGTGGCCAAATAGCTCTACCTTTGACTCGTCTGTCCAGAGCACATTGTTCCAGAAGTGCTGGTCTTTGCCAAGGTATTCATTGGCAAACTTTAGTCTTGCCCTGATGTTCTTTCTGGACAGAAAAGGTTTCCTCCTGGCACACCTCCCATGTAGATCAAATTTGTGCAGCCGCTTTCTAATGGTAGACTCGTGCAATTTGACATCAACAGTGGCAAGAGATACCTGTAGGTCCTGTGATGACATTCTGGGGTTCTTAGAGACTTCTTTCAGCATCTTGCGGTCTGATTTCGGGCTGAACTTGCTGGGGCGGCCTGGCCTGAACAAGTTGGCAGTTGTTTGGAATATTCTCCACTTGTAGATGATCTTCCGGACAGTCGAATGATTGATTTCAAATTGTTTGGAGATCTTTTTAAATCCCTTCCCAGTCTCGTAGGCATCTATAACCTTCTTTCTGAAGGCCTCAGATAGCTCTTTTTATCTAGGCATGGTGACGCTGCACACTTCAACAACAAAGAGCAAACAAAACTAAATGTCTGAGGTTTAAATAAGACAGATTCCTCCAAGATCCTCTCCAATGATGTTCTAATCATTTGCACCTGAGCTGGTGCACCTGATTCTAATTTTAGGTATTTGAAGTGGTGATAAATGTAGGGGTGTACTTACTTTTTCCACATGCGAAATTTGCATTTATGTTTATTTAAGTTATACAATGGACTGCAAAATGTAAATGTTTCATGATATTTGTTATATTATATCACCTTTATCTATCAATATTGTTGAAATGAAGGATCAAATAGCTGTATGTTGAAATATGTTGAAAACGTCAAAACTTTACATGGGGTGTACTTACTTTTTCACATGACTGTATGTATATCTGTATCTGTATTGTTACGTGTTACCTCCCCAAGCTCTGGTTACGGTGCCCCTCGGAGTCTCAAGCGGGAACATGGCAGAAAGATTTGTTATTCTAAGTGTTCTAATAAACCATGGTAAAACCACACCGATGCAATTGTGTAGAACAAAATAAGAAATTATATGAAGAATGCTCACATACACAATAATAACACTCTTAACAAAAGTAGCATGAAAATATCACATGTATCTCATGAAAATACACATGATGGTACCATTATTCCCCAATGCTCTCAAAGCAATAAACTCATGATACGCCAAACATGAGTGGAATGTAATAATCCCAAGGTCCGTGCACAAATCCCCACGCTGGGCAAAGGTCGAAGTCGTGCAGAACGTCAAGAACAATAGGCAGGTATCGGCGCGGCTGCGGACGAGGAGTTACGAGGTGAGATGTCGGGCCAATGGCGGCACGGGGTAACGATCCCCCAAAACGTGAGTGCAATCCACGCCCCATGTCCACCAATAATTAAGCCAATATGGAAACCAACGGCGATCCACATGATGATGTTGATATGGGAATCCCAATGACAAAACACGATGCACCAGGCGGACGGCCTCCTCGAGGAAAAATGGAGGATCGGTCTGTAATGGAGGCGCTTGCTTTCCTGCCAACAATAGTTCATGCTTGGTACCAAAACCTGAGATACAGGTTTAATTGCAATCGCAATATGGGTGAGATGTCGCGGGCAATACCTTTCACGGGAAGCCTCAATTCATTCCAATATCAAGGAAGTCCACTTGCAGCCTCGATGGAACTCATGGCTGTCTCTTTTCCCTGCCAATTTCCCTCCTCTTCTGGTTTATTTTCCGCGTTTTTCTTTTTCCTCCACAAACATTTCTTTTTTACCTTTTACTAAAGGCATCACCATTCCTCACAGAAATCTTAACAACAATATTACCTGGAACTAAAAATCCTACACAATTATATAATAACAACAAAGTTGGAAGTGACGGATCCGTAACAGTCCCCACCTTCAAGGAAGAAAGGTGGAACACAGTGAAAACTCTCTTTCCATACAAAAAGTATCTTTAACAGCCAAAACTAATACTCACACCCATAAAACTACAAATCAAAACTATGGCTGATCAAGTCCCCTAAGCAACAAAAATCCAAACAATGCACAGGAATCCTCAAGGTAAATTCACTCTAGATAAAGCATCGGTGACGACATTGTCTTTGCCCTTTACATGCCTAATTTCCAAGTTGAACTCTTGTAAAGACAATCTCTCATCAACCTCTGATTTTTATTTTTCATTTTTTGAATGAAGGTTAAGGAGTTGTGATCAAAAATCCAAAGCAAAGCAAATCTATAGCACTTTTTGAAGGAAGCCGAGCTAAGAGCCAGGTTTCCTGGTGGTTGCGTGGTGAGGCCTGGAAGTATTCACTATTCAGACGTATCTGGTGTGTGTGTGTGCAACGCGGATTTTGAAGGTAAATCTGAGGGTCGCCGACTGTGAGCCTTGGAACGTCCATACCCGAGGGTGTGATTTCCCAGTCGCCTGGAGGGCACCTTTGGATTTCCCAGTCGCCTGGAGGGCACCTTTGCACAGCTTTGGCAGCAGGACTGTAACTGCCAACCCAACGGGATTCTGGTCTCGATTGGACATCGATCTGACGATCGCTGGAGCAAAACAACTTTGGCTTGAAGCCGGGAATAAGAGACATTGGGAATGTTCTTCGTTCACTCACTTGGAGCACAGTGAGTTATATATTACAAAACTGATGGTACCATCATAGTACATATTGATTGTACTTTTGATTACTATTATTGTTGTACTGTTATTCTTGTGTGGCTTGAAGCCGGGAATAAGAGACATTGGGAATGTTCTTCGTTCACTCACTTGGAGCACAGTGAGTTATATATTACAAAACTGATGGTACCATCATAGGACATATTGATTGTACTTTTGATTACTATTATTGTTGTACTGTTATTCTTGTGTGATCTTAATACAATATTTGTTTGTGAGTAACAATTGGTGTGGCTTCTCCGTTGATCTTTGACATACAGAATAACACATTTTTCTGCCGTGACTCCTCTTGGGGCTCGGAGGTACACCGTGACCAGGGGGTCGGGGAGGAGCACGTAACAGCAATTGGGGGCTCGTCCGGGATATTGGGATCCTCGTCCAAAATTGGGCCAAATTGAAATTGGGGGCTTGTCTTTGCTGACAAAAATCTCGTCCGGGATTAAATTCCCTAATAACATTCGTCCGGGATAGAAATCCCTAACATTCCCAAAATTCCCAAATTTGGAATTTTTCTAACATTCCCAAATTTTTCAAAAAGAAAATTGGAAAATTTTTGGTGTGAAGGTTAACAGGTGGTAACTGATAGTCACCATGGTGTTTGATGCAGAAAAGTTTGCGGCGTCCCCTAATGAGGCACATTTCCTAGCGTTAAAAAGATCGGAACTCTTGATATTGGCCAGACATTGTATCTTGGAGGTCCGAGCTCATATGAAGAAAGCAGAGATGCAGACATTGGTGGTAGAATCTCTGGTGGGACAGGGAGCATGGACAGAGGTAGCCTTGGATTGGTTACCCGAGGAAAAAGATAATGTGGAGCTCCGGAAAATGGAGATGCAACTGCAGAGCCAGGAAAGGTTAAAAGAGTTGGAATGGGAAGCGCTCCGAAGAGAAGAGGAAGGTACTGACGTCACGCTTTGCACAGCCATTTCTTGTCAAGTACCCTGAAACTAAGTGTCAGCACACACAAGTCATGAATGGAGGAAATGTTGGCAAGCTCTTTGTAGGTGGACTGAACTTCAACACAAAGAAGAGGTTCTGGACACTATCTTTGGCAAGTATGGACCACTCTTGGAAGTGCTGTTGATAAAAGACAGGGGGACGCAAAAGTCGAGAGGGTTTGGCTTTGTCACGTTTGAAAACACAAAGGACGCCAAAGAGGCAAAAAAGGATTTGAATGGCAAGGATTTGAATGGTCGGACCATAACAGTAGAGAAGGCAGGCCATGGGCGTCGAGGGGGCTACAGAGGAGGAAAACGTGGAGGTAGTTTCAGGGGTGGCTATGGCTCCCGGGGTGGGAGTAGTAGTTTTGGTGGTGGCCGCAGTCGAGATTACTATGGAGGCTCCCAGAGTTACGGCAACTCCCGAAGGGATGATTATCAGGGTAGTGGCCGAGAAGGAGACCGCTATTCACGTGACTACAGCGACAAGCACTACAACCGTGATTATGACTTTTATGATCAAGGGAAGAGTTGGAAGCACTGAGTGCTCAGGAGCAGCCGAGCCAAGATTCCTACATGGATTAACCGTGAACTCCACGTTCCTAAAGGCGTCCATGTAGTGAATACGTCCAGGCCTCACCACCCAACCACCAGGAAACCTGGCTCTCAGCTCGGCTTCCTTCAAAAAGTGCTATAGATTTGCTTTGCTTTGGATTTTGATCACAACTCCTTAACCTTCATTCAAAAAATGAAAAATAAAAACCAGAGGTTGATGAGATGGAGTTTGGCTTTGCAGGAGTTCAACTTGGAAATTGAGCATGTAAAGGGCAGGGACAAGTCTTTGCTGATGCTTTGTCCAGAGTGAACTAACTTTGGAAATTTCTGTAGGTTGTTTGGAAGATTTGTTGCTTTATTTTTTGGGAAATATTAATTATCGTTGCTCACGGGAATTGATGATTTGGGTGTGAGTTTTACTTTTGTTTGTTAAAAGAGTTTTTGCCTGCAAAGAAAGTTTTCACTATGTTCAAACTTTCTTTCTTGAGGGAGGGGGGGGGGGAAGTGTTACGGATTCGTCACTTCCGTTGTTGTGGTTTTCATCCACTGTAAATATTTCTGATTCCATGTACTATTATTGTTTTCAAAAGGTTTATTGTTTATGAACTGTTTTCAAAAGGTGAAAAAGGTAGAGTTAAAAGAAACAGGAAACCGGATCGGGACCCGGAGGATGACGAAGAGGAAGAAGAAAAAAAAGGCGGAGCGAGTGGAGTCGGAGAAGAAGGGATAGTAGCTTTGCGGTCTGGAGCGAACGTTGGCAAGCAAGAGTCACGAGTGAACTTTGGGTTTCCCAGGAAAGGGATTCCTGCGACAGAGTGGTTATCGCTGTGACAGATTAACCTGCGTGTCAGGTTTTGCGATCGATTCCGGAGAGAATCATCGTTGGGCCGTTACGTCTCGAGAACGGGCCGTCGGCCATTTTGACTGAAGTGCTTTGTGCGTCGAGCAAGGTTTCTTTGCTTCGCTTCAGCCTTTGCGCGTCGCGCAAGGTTTTTCTTTGCTTCACGTCAGCCGTTTTCACCGCATTCAGATGTATCTGGTGTGTGTGTGTGCAACGCGGATTTTGAAGGTAAATCTGAGGGTCGCCGACTGTGAGCCTTGGAACATCCATACTCGAGGGTGTGATTTCCCAGTCGCCTGGAGGGTGCCTTTGTATTTCCCAGTCGCCTGGAGGGCGCCTTTGCACAGCTTTGGCAGCAGGACTGTAACTGCCAACCCAACGGGATTCTGGTCTCGATTGGACATAGATCTGACGATCGCTGGAGTGAATCAACTTTGGATTGAAGCCGGGAATAAGAGACATTGGGAATGTTCTTGGTTCACTCACTTGGAGCACAGTGAGTTATATATTACGAAACTGATGGTACCATCATAGGACATATTGATTGTACCTTTGATTACTATTATTGTTGTATTGTTATTCTTGTGTGATCTCAATACAATATTTGTTTGTGAGTAACAATTGGTGTGGCTTCTCCATTGATCTTTGACATACAGAATAACACATTTTTCTGCCGTGACTCCTCTCGGGGCTCGGAGGTACACCATGACCAGGGGGTCAGGAAGGAGCACGTAACACTTGTCAAATGACCTAATTTCTGGTCTAGGTTCCTTAACACTTCCGGGTTCGTCAATCTGGGGCAAGCCTGCCCATCAATGATATCGAATTTCACACTGGCCTCAAACTCTGGATTCTCTTGCACACCGACTACAGGTACAAAAAGTTGACACAGGAGCCATTTTTCCCAAAGGCTTCCTCTCATAATATTTCTTATGTTGGTTAACGTGACACAGCTGCTGCTTTTTCTGTCGTTCGGGAGTTGTTACCACATAAACCGCTTCATTGATGCCTCTTTTGATGGCATAGGGACCAAAATACCTAGCCTGTAGCGGCTGACCTGGAACTGGAAGCAACACTAGCACTCGGTCCCCAGGACTGAAATTTCTTACCTGAGAAGTCTTGTCATGTCTTACTTTAATTTTGTCCTGGGCTACTTTCAAGTTTCCTCTCGCTACTTCACAGACCTAAGCCAATCTGTGCCTAACAGTTGTCACATACTCTAGCACAGTTGACTGCGACTCCTCCTGTAGCCACTGTTCCTTCACCAGTTTCAACGCTCCTCGAACTGCGTGCCCAAACACCAGTTCAAAAGGACTGAATCCCAATGACTCCTGAACAGACTCCCTCATAGCAAACAGCAATAAGGGTATTCCCTCATCCCAATGCTTGTCACATTCAAAGCAGTAAGTTCTGATCATATTCTTTAATGTCTGGTGAAACCTTTCCAAGGCCCCTTGGCTCTCGGGATGGTAAGTACTTCACCTCATTTGCTTCACTCCCAACAGGTGTACAAGTTCCTGAAGAAGCTTTGACATGAAGTTGGATCCCTGATCAGACTGGATGACCTGAGGGAAGCCAACCAGGGTGAAAAATTTGATCAAGGCCTTCGCAATAACTGTCGCCGTAATTTTCCTAAGAGGCACCGCTTCTGGGAACCCAGTGGAAGTGCACATGATGGTCAGCATATACTGATGTCCAGCCTTAGTTTTAGGTAAAGGACCTACACAGTCAATAATGACCTGGCTGAATGGTTCTTCAAAAACTGGAATTTGTTTTAAAGGTGCTGAATGGGTTTTCTGATTAGGTTTGCCCACCAGCTGACAAGAATGACAAGATTTACAGAATCCCACCACATAATGTCGCAATCCTGGCCAGAAAAAATGTGCCAGAATTCTTTCACACGTCTTGTTCACTCCAAGGTGCCCGGCCAAAGATGTCTCATGTGCCAAACTCAATATCTCCTTCCAGTACGGTTGTGGCACCACAATTTGGTAATGGACTTTCCACTCGTCATTCACTGGTACCTCTGGTGGTCTCCATTTTCTCATAAGTATTTTCCCTTTCATGAAGTAACCAACAGGTACCTTTATAGCCTCTTCCTCTGTAATGGCTTTACCAATCAGACTCTGTTCACAATCTCTGTGTTGTTCTTCAACACGTCTCTTTCGGACAAGCACCGTTTGTTCAGCCTCGTTCCCAGATGTCTCTGACGGACACTCCATTTTATCCTTTGGTCCCGATGAAACCTTATCATTCGGTTCCTTGGTGTCACTCCCTTTCCTACCGTGTCTCCCAGACCTTTCCTCCATTATATCTATGGAACCCAAATCCACATCACCTTCCTTCTCATTCTCTTTAGAGTGCTTCCTGCCCACAGCACGAGTCACTGCACATGATGGAAAGATACCTGGAATATCTTGCTCTAAATGTGCTGTGTTATTTTCCTTTACTGGGCTTTTCAACCAATATCGGATTACCTGAAACTCGACCACCGGCCAAATCGTTCCCGATAATAAAAGAAATTCCATCCACAGGAAGAGTGGCTTGTAAACCTATGGTGACCAGTCCTGACACCAACTCAGACTTTAAATGGATCACATGAAGAGGAGCTTTAACGAAGCCACCAACCCCCTGTAATAGGACACTAGCCCCAGTTGCAGTTTTTTCAGACAATGGCAAAATGCCCTGGAGCATCAAAAATTGATGTTCTCCCATGTCCCTCAATGCCCTAACAGGTCTCTCGTTAGTTAAGTTAAGTCACCATCCAATGACACAAACCTCTCGGAAACGAAACGTTTGTAAAACTTTCTTGTCTCTGGGAGATCTCGCGAGATCTTGGAGACGGTGGTCAGGGGTTTTCGACGGTCCACACGGTCTCCACGTTTTTCAAAGTTAAGTCTGTTCACAATTGTATTTTGTCGAAACTGTATTTATCGTTCGGTGTGTGAACTTATAGTGTCCCCCTTGGAAGTTTCTTGGTGTTTATCTTTCATATATTAATCGCTTGTTTGCCGCGTCGCGAGCAAGGCCTTGCAGCCTCAGGCTTCCCCCGTCGAAGGTTGTTCATTCCTTCGCTGTTTTGCTCGCTTTTTTGATTTCCCCTTCTCCACCAAGCTTCGCCAAACATCTACTATTTGTCTAACGTTGTAACCCCCACACCCCCCCCCCCCAAAAAACAAAAACAAAAAAAAACAACCAAAAAAACTTTTATTTCCCTTTCTCCTCGTGTGCTTTTGCCTCTGCCCACGTGCGCTGTCTCGCCCCGCCCCCATTTTCCCCTTGCCTTCCACCTTTTGCCCTGTTCAAGTGACTCGTGGTCGTCGCGCTAGGCTTCCTCTCCCCATTGGTATTTTTGTGAATATACGATTGTTCTTCACAGTTCTGTTTAAATATGTTTCAACTATCCCCTTCATTGTTTTATTCAGTGGTTTATTACAACACGCTGTTTTTCTTCTTATTTAAAAGGCTCCTTTCAATTTCCTCTTCATCTCATTCCATTTCAAAAAAATATTCAATCTCTTATGATTCCAAATCACTCCATGCTCTAAATTCTCATTCATTCCATCCCTCCTCCATCGTTCTTAAACGAATCGCTAACTTGAAAATCACAACAAACCCAATTTGTTATATATGTGCATCTTTCATTAATCATCCACTTTCTAAACTCCCACCTTGCCCCTCCCCTTCAAATCTCCCCCCCAACCATCCCTCCCAAATTCTCCCTCCTCCCACCTCCTTCTCAAAGCTGCCTCCTCCCCACTTCCTCTCCCTCCTATGTCATACCCCCACCTCCCCCAACCTTCTACTTTCCTCTGCCCCCCCTCAAACAAACTCTCACTGTGCCTCATTCCATCACCATCAAACCTTTCGTCCTCCTCATCCTTCCCTTTCTTGTAACTCCTCTGTAATCTCTGACACACTATCAACTGCTCTTCCTACATCCCCCTCTCACCCTTCATCTGACCCTACCCCTCCCCTCCCCTGTCCTGCACCCGATGCTCCCCATCTCTCCTCACTAACGGTATGGACCTCAAACATCCGGGGCCTTCGCTCAAACCTGATTGATCTCTCCATTCAGGTTGCTTCTGAAAATCCAGACTTGATCTGCTTAACAGAAACCTTCCTCCTTCAAGATGTCTCTGATTCCTTAATATCTCTTCCTGGTTACTCCCTCCTCCGGTACGATAGACCTGATCCTCGTCCTGGTGGTGGGGTGGCTATCTTTATCAAAAACTCTCTTCCTCACTCTCCCTGCACTGCCCTCTCTCCACCCCACCCACAGGAGTACCTCTGGCTACGGCTTCCTCTCCGCTCCCACCTTTTGTTCATATGTGTTCTGTACCGTCCTCCAAACAGTGATGACTCCATTTACATTTCTCTGTCGGACAACATGGACCAACTTCTATCAACTCATCCAAACTCTCTCTTCCTCATATGTGGTGACTTCAACTGTCATCATGCCAGCTGGCTGGGTGTGGGTTCATCTCTCACCAGCCATGGCACCTCAGCAAAGGACTTCTGCGACTCATTGGGACTGACACAATCTGTCAATTTCCCAACCCGGATCTCAGTCAATGGAGTATCTTCTCTTCTGGACTTGGTTATGACTAACTTCCCTGCAAATGTCTGCTGCTCTTCTTCTGCTCCAATCGGTTCTTCTGATCATGTGCTTGTTAAAGTGGACATCTCACTGGCCATTCTCAGAGAGCCTCCTCAGCGCCGACGAGTCTGGCATTTCACTCAGGCCGACTGGCACGGTCTGCAAGCAGCCATCAATCAACTGGACTGGTCTCCCATCTCTAATGCCTCTGACATCAATTCTTCCTGGGAATTCTTCCAAAGCAAACTGCTCTCTCTCATGCACAGATTTATCCCATCTCGTCTTCAGTTGTCTTACCCTTCCTCCCGTCCATGGTACACTGAATCTTGTGGTGAGGCAGTTGCCCTGAAACAACTTGCCTTTGCCTCTTGGAAGGCAAATCCAACTGAAGGCAATCTCAGTTCCTTCCACCAAGCTCGAAACAAGTGTGTTTCTACCCTCAGGAGTGCCAGGAAGCACTATCTCTCCACACTCAAGTTTGAACTCTCAAACCTGTCTCCTTCCTCCAAATCCTGGTGGCGTCTGGTCAAATCCGTTTCTGGTGTTTGTTCCCCCTCCATCCCCTCCCTTACCTCAAATGGCTACACAGTTGACACCGCACGTGACAAAGCCGAATGCCTCAACTCTGTGTTTGCCTCAAAATCTTGTGTCCCAAACCCATCTCTCTCTGTTCCCACCTTTCCCAGTCGAAACCAACTGCTCCTGGACTCTGTGTCCTTCTCTCCTGACAAGGTGGAGAAGTTTTTATCAAACCTCGACTCTGATTCTGCAACTGGCCCAGATGGCATCAGCCCTCGGGTCCTAAAATCCTGCTCTGCCGCTCTATCTCACCCTCTCTCTGTTCTTTTCACCCTCTCTTTTGCTCAAGGTCATCTGCCAGCATCTTGGAAATCAGCAAACATTACCGCTTTACACAAAAAAGGTGCAAAAACAGATCCTTGCAACTACAGACCAATCAGCCTGCTCCCAATTATCAGCAAAGTCATGGAATCCATCATTGCTTCAGATATCAAATCCTTCCTCTTCTCCAATGGCTTGATCTCTGATCATCAATTTGGATTCAGACCAGGTCATTCTACTCTGGACATGTTGCTTCTGCTGTCTCAACAATGGATGGAGGTCCTCAATGCCAAACAGGAAATCAGAGCTGTCTCACTTGACATATCACGTGCCTTCGATACAGTCTGGCACCCAGCTCTGCTCACCAAACTCACCTCCTATGGTATTCAGGGAAATCTCCACTCATGGCTTGCGGATTTCCTCTCTGGTCGTAGGCAACGTGTGGCCCTGAATGGATTTCTCTCATCTTCCCTTCCTGTTCTGGCTGGAGTTCCCCAAGGCAGTGTTCTGGGCCCTGTGCTATTTCTGGTCTTCATCAATGACCTCTCCGACTCTCTGGAAAATCCTCTCTATCTCTTTGCTGATGACTCCACTATCTGCCGCTCCATTCCTCATCCCTCAGATCGGCAGTCTGCAGCCTCCTCACTCTCTGCAGACCTGGACAAAATCACAGACTGGTCAAACAAGTGGAACATGTCTTTCAATCCTGACAAATCTCACACTCTTACAATGTCTCTCCGAAAGGACCGACTGGACAACCCTCCCATCTACTTTCTCAACAATCCTCTCCAAGAAGTTCTGTCGCTCAAGCTTTTGGGTCTCACTATCTGCCATGATCTTTCTTGGGAAAACCACATTTCCAAGCTGGCCTCCAAAGCCAGTCGCCGACTGGGCATCCTCCGTCGTGCGAAGTCCTTCCTTGGCACACCTGAGCTCCTCACCACATACAAGGCTTTCATCCGCAGCTCAATGGAATACTGTTCCCCCCTCTGGGCTGGTGCTCCTGCCTCACACCTTGCTCGGCTTCACGCTGTTGAGGCCAAAGCTTTCAGAATCATTGGAATCTCCTGCGATGTAGTCAACTCCGAGGGCCTTTCACTCACTCACCGCAGGCAGGTTGGTGGTCTTTCTGTCTTCTACCGACTCCTCTCTGGCCTTGCTCCCCCAGCTCTCTCTGTGCTCTGTCCCCCAAATATTCCTTCAGGTCGCACAAGATCTGCCTGCAACCCTCTTATGGTTAAACTGCCAAAGTCTAGGCTCTCTGCTCACCTTCACTCTTTCATTCCCCTTTTCTCCCGCCTCTGGAACAAACTCCCCCACTCCATTCAATCCCACTCCTCCCTCCAGGTCTTTAAAACAGCTGTTCACCACCATCTCTTATCTTCCCCCATCGAAAACCTTGATCTTTTCTACCCCCGGTAATTCACCCCAGAGTCCTTGCAGCGTTCATATGTTTTATTCCTCTCCCACTTCCCCCCAAGTCCTCCCGATGTCCCTGCTCTCAAATGTTGTGTTTGTGTCCTTCCCCCTCTCTCCCCATCTTGTCTGCCGCTCCCCTTGTTTTTTTGTGTTTTGTGTGTCGGTTTGTCTTTTTTGTGATTATTGTTAGCTCTTTCACGAGCCTCGATCTTGTATACAAAAAAAAACAAAAAAAAACAAAAAAAAAACCATTTTGGGCAAGGTCGCTCTCTAATGCAGTAAGTTTGGTATGGGGACCTTCACCAGTCACTGTCCTCCAAAGACAATTTCTCTCACTGGCCAACGCATTCGGAATTCAACTAGCCTGACTCCGATCCTGATTTCTTATTTTCAGGACATAACATTGTGACATCAAATGCCCAGGTTTCTTACAAAAAGCGCAAGTAGCCCCGAAGGAAAATCCTGTGGTCTGCCTCGGGCCCCCTGGAAGGTCGGTCTGCCTTTGACAGTCAGTCTTTTGATCACTAACATTTGAGGTACCATATTTTTTCCGATACTCCTCTCTGGGCCACCTCCATGAGAATTTGCTCTCCAAACATGATTTAATTTAACTCCCCTGGCTAACTCTAGGTGGGAAGTTAGGTTTGTGAATCCCCATCCTGTGTGTCAAGGCACAGTCATCTGCCACTGTTGCTGCCTCATACAACTCAGGTACCTTTTTTCATCCAAATGAACTTTAATGTCCGCGTGTACACACTATTTAAGGTCTTCCACCAAAATAAATTGTCGTAAATGGTTGAAGTCTTCCCCAATTTCCTTCGAGTCACATCACCTATCAAACATATTTTCCTTCTCTCTGGCAAACTCCACATGGGTCTCATTCTCCCGCTTCCTGGCATTCCTAAATTTTTGTCGGTAAGCTTCGGGAACCATTTCATAGGCTTTGAGAATGGCCTTTTTAACTATCTCATAATCTGCACATTGATCAATCGGTAAAGCCAAATAGATATCTTGAGCTTTACCCAGCAGAACACTTTCTACTACCATAGTCCATGACTCCTCAGGCCATTTTAACATCTGAGCCACCTTTTCAAAGTGTAAAAATAACTTGCCTACCTCATCTTCATTAAAATGTGGAACCAGTCTTACATGGCCACCGATATCCCAAGAGTTCTGACTTGTTGCCGAACTAGCCGGCAAGGATAAGATTTCTCTTCATCCTCCCAGTAAATCAAGCTTCTTGAGTTTAATTTTCCTCTGATACTCCATTTCCCATTCCTTTAAATCCCTTTCAGCTTTCCTTTCATCTGCTCTTTCCTCTGCTCTTTTCTCCTCGAGTTCCTTTTCTGCTTTCCTTTCCTCTGCTCTTTCTGCTGCTCTTTTCTCCTCAAGATTCTCGTTCCTTTTCTGCTTTTCTTTCCTCTTGTTGCTGCCTCCTCTCTTCGAATTCCAACTATTTTAATCTTTCCTGGCTTTGCAGTTGCATTTACATTTTCCGGAACTCCATATTTCCTTTTTCCTCTGGTAACCAATCCTCTGGTAACAACCTCTTCCAATTTTCTCTCTCCCACTAAATATTCTACCACCAACATCTGAATCTCTGTCTTCATACTGACTCGGACCTCTAAGTTACAGTATTTGGCCAACGTTCTAAGTTCCAATCATTTTAACGCCTGGAACTATGCCTCGTTAGGGGATGTCACAAAATTTTCCGCATCAAACACCATTGTGACTATTAGTTAGTGAGCCTGTTAACCTTCACACAAAAATTGTCAAATTTGGGAATGTTAGGGAATTCTATCCCGGACGAGCCCCCAATTTTTGTTACGTGTTACCTCCCCAAACTCAGGTTACAGTGCCCCTCAGAGTCTCAAGCGGGAACACGGCAAAAAGATTTGTTATTCTGAGTGTTCTACTAAACCATGGTAAAACCACACCAATGCAATTGTATAGAACAAAATAAGTAATTGTGTTAAGAATGCTCACATACACAATAATAACACTCTTAACAAAAGTACCATGACAATATCACTTGTATCTCATGACAATACACATGAAGGTACCATCATTCCCCAATGCTCTCAAAGCAATAAACTTACGATACGCCAAACGTGAGTGGAATGTAACACTCCCAAAGTCAGTGCACAAATCCCAACGCGGGGTGAATGACAAAGTCATGCAGAATGGCAAGAACAATAAGCAGGTATCGGCGCGGCTGCGGACGAGGAGTTACGAGGTGAGTGGTCGGGCCAATGGCAGCACGAGGTAACGATCCCCAAAAACGTGAGTGCAATCCAAGCCTCACGTCCACTAACGATTAAGCTGATATGGAAACCAACGGCGATAAACACGAAGAGGTCGATATGGGAATTAAGCCGATATGGGAACCAACGGCTATCCACATGATAATGTCGATATGGGAATCCCAACGACAAAACACGGTCGGATCGGCCTGAGGAAAAAGGTCGGATCGGCCTGTAATGAAGGAGCTTGCTTTCCTGCCAACAATAGTTCACGCTTGGTACCAAAACCTGAGATACAGGTTTAATTGCAATCGCAATATGGGTGAGATGTCGCGGGCAATACCTTTCACGGGAAGCCTCAATTCATTCCAATATCAAGGAAGTCCACTTGCAGCCTCGATGGAACTCATGGCTGTCTCTTTTCCCTGCCGATTTCCCTCCTCTTCCGGTTTCTATTCCGCGTTTTTCTTTTTCCTCCACAAACATTTCTTTTTTTACCTTTTACTAAAGTCATCTCCATTTCTCACAGAAATCTTAACAACAATATTACCTGAAACTAAAAATCCTACAAGTATGTAATAACAACAAAGGTGGAAGTGACGGATCCGTAACAGTATATGTATGTATGTACTGTATGTATGTAAATATGTATGTATGTGTATGCATGTATGTATATGTGTATGCATGTATGTATGTATATATTTATCTATATATGTATGTATGTATCTACATATGTATGTATGTATGTAATATGTATGTAAGCTGTCTAAGCTGTCTGTCTGTAAGCTAACACATCTAAGCCGTTTAGCCTGGGTTCGAATCCCGACCCAGCTATAAACTGTCATCAGTTTCGCAAGCATTGCGAGGCATCAATGTGTGATCCTTGGGTTGGACGCTAAATTGGGCTGCCCATCTGCCAGCATTAGTTGTGAAGCGTAGGCGAGCTATCGTCGGCACCATGGCCAAATTCCAAATTCCTGCCCTAACTACTGCTGGGAAGGCAATGGCAAACCACCCAGTATAACGCTTGCCAATAAACTGCTGCGGAGCACCGAGGCTCTGCAACGAGTACGGTACATCAAAATCACAATATGCATATAACAGGGAGCTATCAACAAGCTCTCAACCAGGACATGAATTTGGTCAGGGTACTGAAAGACAATAGTCTACTCTTTCCAAAGGCATCATGTAGTCTTTAACGTCCACCAATCAATGCTAGCAGATGGGGAAGCCGGCTTTGCGTCCCTCTGAATGATGCTTTACTCAACGAAGCATCACCTTGCCTGTGAAGCACCTGTATGACAGTTATATCGTCGACAGGGAGTCGAGTCCCAGACTAGACAGTTCAAAGGTCAATTCGCTCCGAGCTATCTTTGCAGCTCATTGTCACCAGCAATAAAGATTGGTTTTCTTACTGTTTATCAAATGCTCCTAGACAGGCTATCAAGAGTCACAGTGTTGTCATTTCCCCTTTTGTGTAAAATTCCTTCATATTCTTCCTTTTGTCCTTGTTTGAATGTTTCGACTGAGGTGGGGATTGAAGAAGGGCAGGGTTTAATTTATAATTGGTGCTTGTTTTAATATAAATATCTTACCTTCTGTTAAATTTTACACAAAGTTTGGGCCAATTTCATTCTGATTGATATTAAACAGAAATTACCAATTTTTAGATATGATATCTTTAGAAGTCTCGACTGTATTCTCATTGAATTGTTACCTCCGCAACCCAAGGTGGACAGAGGTTGTTTTCACCCCATATCTGTCTGTTTGTGAACAGGATATCTCAAAAAGTTGTGGAAGGATTCCGGACGATATTTGGTGGAGAGGTTGGATGTGTGACATGGACGAAATGATTAGATTTTGGTGAAGATCCGGATCCAGATCCGGAGCAGAGAATTAAAAAAAACTTTTAAAGTGATTCTTTACCATTGAGAGATAGGGTTAAAACGAAGATACTGTTAATTCACCGCAGATCCACTTTTCTGAAATACCGACTTCTTTCCTGGAAGTCCTAGCAGTATCCATGTGTTTTTTTTTTTTTTACCTCTCCCACCCCCCACCCCCAACCCCTTCCCGTGCCTCCTCCCCCCAAGCCTTCTCCCTCCCACAGATCTCCCGATGTCCCTGCTCTCAAATGTTGTACTTGTGTGCTTCCCCCTCTCTCCCCATCTTGTCTCCCGCTCAACTTATTTCGTCTTATGTGTCCGTTTGTTTTTTTTTGTCATTAATGTTAGCTCTTACACGAGCCTCGATCTTGTATACGAAAATAAAAGAAACAAAAAAGATATAGCATGACATTTCAAAAGGTTGTGGACGGATTATAACAAAACTTGGTTGATGAGTTGGGTAAGCGAAAAGAACAAGCCGATGAGATTTTTGTTCATGTCCGAATCCAGATCTGACCCAATAGTGAGATACAAAACGTAAACTGTTCAGCCTGGCGGAGGTATGCTCTCCACTGAGTGGCGATCTTTTTGTTTATGTCAATGTCTTGTTCTGATGTCAGTGAAGGACAGGGACATTTGGACACATCAGCATACATTGCATGAATATAGACATCATCGACAATGGAAAAATCAACAGTGTGGGATTTGAACCTGACATTCCAACCTTGTGAGCCCATTGCTGCCACAAGAATTCCAAACTGTCCAATGTTTGTGAGTGTGTCCTCTTTTCACCAAACAGTTCAGTGTCTGAAAGTGAAAGGATGTGGAATGTATGAAAAATTTAGAGGAATATTTATGGTTTTTTGTTCACTAGTCTTTGATAGAGAAAAATAAAAGAACGTTTAACGAGAACGACAAGTTGAAGATATTTACCCAAGATTGGGATTGTTTCCAAGCCTTGTAAATCCGCATTTGCCTTCCATCTTTTGGGAGGCAAATCTTTGTCTTTCACGACATTGCCCTATAAAGTGTGTGGTTAAAGCTCTCATTGGAACTTATAACATGCGAGCGGTTTATCCTTTTTGGCGTAATCACACAAAACTCCAAACGCAGCAATTCGACCTTTAAATCCCCTATACTGTGTTGATTCATTTAATGTTGAATGATGATGTCCTTGTGTCCCACAGGATGGTGCAAAGGTGGTACACTTACCTATGATATGTGTAGTCTGGATTGGATTTCTGAACCTGCTATAAATACTGTCGCATTGGTGTTTCATGAGCAGGTGATAGATCACGAGCAGGTGATAGATACCTGCAACTGGACGTTCAACTGGAAGAGCCGTTGGTCACTGCAGGATGTTGTGTCTTTCGAAAAGAGTCGACGAAGTATCTCTGGCACCCTGAACAACTTACAAATTTTCTTCCCTGCATATATATATATATATATATATATCCCTATTACTGGGAAGGCAAACCACCTAGTGTAATCGTTGCTGTTTGACTACTTTGGGGAGACAGAGAAGAGAGAGAGGAACCGGAGAGATGGGAAAGGTAGATGTCCAAATCAGCTTACTGTATGCTTCATTTATGTGTCCTTGTAAGTTATATAAAGAGTCACCAACATGTTTTTGTCCGGCATGTACAACTTTTTCCATGAGCCTTAACTCATGAGCCTTAAAAAAAATTTTTAAAAATTGAAAAAAATTGTCATGTATCGTTTCCTCTTCTTTAAAAATCCTTTGTTGTCCTATTGTACTCACGAAAGGTACGCAAGCTGTCACCGGCACAATGACCAAATTACCAATCCCTGCCATAACTTCAGTTGAACATCAAGCCTGGCCAGCCGGTTCGTCAAAGACTTGGGCCAAGCATATTTTGGCCAACCCGACAAGAGCGTGGGAATAATAATTGTGGCCTTTAACATCCACCAACTAATGTTAGCAGACGGGTCGCCAATTTAAGGTCTGTTCGAGGGATGGCACACACATTGATGAATCACCTCGCCTGTGAAGCACCAGGATGGCAGTTTATAGCTGGGCCGGGATTCGAACCCAGGGAGACAGAGAAGCTTAGAAGCGAATGTGCATACCTCGAGGCAATCCTGCCAAACTGTAAAACAACAGAGTCGATTTGTCAATATTTGCTAGATTCATCACCTGTTTGACTCTGTTTACTTCTCTGCAGTTTGTTTCTCTTTTTAGTGTGAATGTTACAATTTCGAAACCCTTCATGAAACTTTTTGAAAGGGAGTGTGCATGTTACAATTTCGAAACCCTTTATGAAACTTTATAAAAGGGAGTGTGCATGTTACAATTTCAAAACCCTTTAGGAAACTTTTTGAAAGTGAGTGTGCATATTACAATTTCAAAACCCTTTATGAAACTTTTTGAAACTTTATAAAAGGGAGTGTGCATGTTACAATTTCGAAACCCTTTATGAAACTTTTTGAAAGTGAGTGTGCATGTTACAATTTCAAAACCCTTTATGAAACTTTTTGAAACTTTATAAAAGGGAGTGTGCATGTTACAATTTCGAAACCCTTTATGAAACTTTTTGAAAGGGAGTGTGAATGTTACAATTTCGAAACTTTTTATGAAACTTTGAAATGGGAGTGTGCATGTTCCAATTTCGAAACTTTTTTTTAATGCATGTATGAAACTTTTTGAAAGAGAGTGTGAATGTTACCATTTCGAAACTTTTAAAATGAATTTATGAAACTTTTTGAAAGAGAGTGTGCATGTTAAAATTTCAAAAACTATTTATGAAACTTTTTGAAAGAGAGTGTGCATGTTACAATTTCAAAACTATTTATGAAACCTTTTGAAAGAGATTGTGCATGTTATGATTTCAAAACCCTTTATGAAACTTTTTGAAACTTTTTGAAAGGGAGTGTGCATGTTACAATTTCGAAACCCTTTATGAAACTTTTTGAAAAGGAGTGTGCATGTTACAATTTCGAAACCCTTTATGAAACTTTTTGGAACTTTTTAAAAGGGAGTGTGCATGTTACAATTTCGAAATCCTTTCTGAAACTTTTTGAAAGAGATTGTGCATGTTACAATTTCAAAACTATTTATGAAACCTTTTGAAAGAGATTGTGCATGTTATGATTTCAAAACCCTTTATGAAACTTTTTGAAACTTTTTGAAAGGGCATGTGCATGTTACAATTTCGAAACCCTTTCTGAAACTTTTTGAAACTTTATAAAAGGGAGTGTGCAATGTGCATGTTACAATTTCGAAACCCTTTATGAAACCTTTTGAAACTTTTTGAAAGGGAGTGTGAATGTTACAATTTCGAAACTTTTTATGAAACTTTTTGAAATGGGAGGGTGCATGTTCCAATTTCGAAACTTTTTTTAATGAATTTATGAAACTTTTTGAAAGAGAGTGTGCATGTTACAATTTCAAAACTATTTATGAAACCTTTTGAAAGAGATTGTGCATGTTACAATTTCCAAACCCTTTATGAAACTTTTTAAAGGGAGTGTGCATGTTAAAATTTCAAGAACTATTTATGAAACTTTTTGAAAGAGAGTATGAATGTTACAATTTCAAAACTATTTATGAAACCTTTTGAAAGAGATTGTGCATGTTACAATTTCCAAACCCTTTATGAAACTTTTTGAAAGGGAGTGTGCATGTTAAAATTTCAAAACTATTTCTGAGACTTTTTGAAAGAGTGTGCATGTTACAATTTCAAAACTATTTATGAAACCTTTTGAAAGAGATTGTGCATGTTACAATTTCCAAACCCTTTATGAAACTTTTTAAAGGGAGTGTGCATGTTAAAATTTCAAGAACTATTTATGAAACTTTTTGAAAGAGAGTATGAATGCTACAATTTCAAAACTATTGATGAAACCTTTTGAAAGAGATTGTGCATGTTACAATTTCCAAACCCTTTATGAAACTTTTTGAAAGGGAGTGTGCATGTTAAAATTTCAAAACTATTTCTGAGACTTTTTGAAAGAGTGTGCATGTTACAATTTCGAAACTATTTATGAAACTTTTTGAAAGAGAGTATGAATGTTACAATTTCAAAACTATTTATGAAACCTTTTGAAAGAGATTGTGCATGTTACAATTTCCAAACCCTTTATGAAACTTTTTGAAACTTTTTGAAAGGGTGTGTGCATGTTACAATTTCGAAACCCTTTCTGAAGCTTTTTGAAACTTTATAAAAGGGAGTGTGCATGTTACAATTTCGAAACCCTTTATGAAACTTTTTAAAAGGGAGTGTGAATGTTACAATTTCGGACCTTTACATGAAACTTTTTGAAACTTATTGAAATGGGAGTGTGCATGTTACAATTTCGAAACTTTAAAAAAATGAATTTATGAAACTTTTTGAAAGAGAGTGTGCATGTTACAATTTCGAAACTATTTTTGAAACTTTTTGAAAGAGAGTGTGCATGTTAAAATTTCAAAACTATTTATGAAACTTTTTGAAAGAGTGTGCATGTTAAAATTTCAAAACTATTTCTGAAACTTTTTGAAAGAGTGTGCATGTTACAATTTCGAAACTATTTATGAAACTTTTTGAAAGAGAGTGTGCATGTTAAAATTTCAAAACTATTTCTGAGACTTTTTGAAAGAGTGTGCATGTTACAATTTCGAAACTATTTATGAAACTTTTTGAAAGAGAGTGTGCATGTTAAAATTTCGAAACTATTTATGAAACTTTTTGAAAGAGTGTGCCTGTTACAATTTCGAAACTATTTATGAAACTTTTTGAAAGAGAGTGTGCATGTTAAAATTTCAAAACTATTTCTGAGACTTTTTGAAAGAGAGTGTGCATGTTACAATTTCGAAACTATTTATGAAACTTTTTGAAAGAGTGCATGTTAAAATTTCAAAACTATTTCTGAAACTTTTTGAAAGAGTGTGCATGTTACAATTTCGAAACTATTTATGAAACTTTTTGAAAGAGAGTGTGCATGTTAAAATTTCAAAACTATTTCTGAGACTTTTTGAAAGAGAGTGTGCATGTTACAATTTCGAAACTATTTATGAAACTTTTCGAAATTATGCATGTTAAAATTTCAAAACTATTTCTGAAACTTTTTAAAAGAGTGTGCATGTTACAATTTCGAAACTATTTATGAAACTTTTTGAAAGAGAGTGTGCATGTTAAAATTTCAAAACGATTTCTGAGACTTTTTGAAAGAGAGTGTGCATGTTACAATTTCGAAACTATTCATGAAACTTTTTGAAAGAGAGTGTGTATGTTACTGCTTGCAAGCAAAAGTTTGTGTTCCATTGTTCTTTCTTTAAAGCTGCTTAATACTCGTCCATTTTAAGTTTTACGTTATCCATTGCCTGGTTTGCATGAGTCTTGCAAGTTAAGCTCCGTTCTCTGGTTATGTCGAAGTTCGTCCCAAACACCCATCCAAGACCGTGATCATTGCTTACCACTGTTTTTGGTATGAATGATCCACTCACTGACCCAACCATGTCTCTGTTCATCCTTCCTTTCACTTTCCTCCTATTTACTCTCATTTTCCCTCTGTTCTCTACCTACTCCCTCCTTGTAGAATTTGCATCTCAATGTGGATAATTCACTCAGCGCAGGAAACCCTTGGGACAGAGGAAATGTTCACTTGGGCGGCAGAGGTGCAAGATGAGGTGCGAGGCAGTCCGCCCCCAATAGCCTCCCCACTTTGAAGTGCAGTTTCCCAGTCCCTAGAGTTTGGTAAATATGCAGTAAAATTGTGATTTTACGACACCTCGCTGAAGTGACACGGCAATTACTGCCTATAATTGGCGCTGTCTGAAGGTAGTCCAATGGCCCCGGGCACGTCTTGTTAGAAGAGCCCTTCGCTGAAAGTACAATGTGGAATAACTACTTCACACGGTAACATAAATAAGGCTGAAAGTGAGGAATTCTGCATGTCCACCGTTGTCATGCGCTGTGACCAATAACTAATGGAAGGGAAACAGCATCCAAACATGGTCATAATCCCATAAAAATGTCACTAAGCCTGGGAAGGAAGCTCAAAGGTCATCTTTCCATGGATGATCAGTCGCAACTGAGTGAATATGGAGTTGTTTTTAGACATTTCAATGGAGGCGTTTCATTTTGAGTAGTTTCGGATTATAAGGGGCAGTTACAAAGGTTTTGAGCAGTGGGTTGAGTTTTATGATGCCATTGGAACAGAAGTCGTGTTTTTGGCTATGAAACTTTTTGAAAAGGAAAAACGATTTGAACCCGTCACCTCGCTCCCTCAACACCCTCGTATATCTGCTTACTTTATATGGGGATTTCCACCATAATTGAGAGACTTCTCAACACCACTCGTCTGGTCTCACTTGTTCTTCCTTAGTTCTGCCCACAGGCAAGATGAGATGATTGGTCTGTGTGTGTCCACCGCAACCCATAAAGCTGAAAGCGATGGGGTTGGGCAATTCCGCTGAGTATGACCGCAGCTCCCTGCTGATTCCAATAGCAGAGTATTCCCGGGACCCACACGGCTTTCCAGCAGAAAAATCATCTGGACCGCCAAAAGGCAGTTTCAAGCCAAGACACAATAGGCCATCGCAAGGCCCGCCAGCAACCACAACAGGAGCATTCAGGGGTAAAACTTAATTCCAGCTCTGCATAAATCTCCTCTTGCTGATAAAATGGTGTTTAGCACAGCAGGCCCTGCTTGCCATTGAGCAGCCATTTATAAGAATTTATTGGGTATGCCGTAAGCAGCAATCATGTCCGTCATGCGATGGGCACCGAATGCCTGCCCTGGATGAGGAAATTAAACCCAGCATTGTGCTTATGGTGCAACACAAATAGGGCATGCTAGCACGCACTTTAGTTATTTTACAGAAAGTTATTTTGCCATTGCATTGTGAGATAGGTTATAGCTTGGGTGATGTCTAAAGTTGCATAAGCAACAAAGAGTCTAATTTAATAGTCTGTCTGATATATGTAACCCTATGTGAATAAATAAATACATATCATTTTTATACATATACAGTATACATATATATATATATATATATATATATATATATATATATATATATATATATATCTATGTATATATATATATATATATATATATACATATATATATATATACATATATATATATATATACATACATATATATACTGAAACGCAAAAGAAACTTACCACCTTTGAAACCTTTAAATATCAACAATAACACTGCGTGTAGTAAATGTGTGAACTTATTTGTGGACAATAGTGTCCTCGCTGTCAGACAAAACGGTCACGGATGGTCACTTGAACCTTCAATGGTCACTTCATAGCACAGCTGTTGAACAGCCGTTTTGACTGTCACTGATTAGCCAAGGGGTACGGAATGATTTTAATGAGCTGCACGTGATGTCTTGATATTGGCTTTAAAAAGGCCAGTGCAAAATGGGCATTTTGACCGAAAGATTTGACCATTTTGACCAACTTCAAAAAGACCGAAAACAAAAAAGAAACTTACCACCTTTGAAACCTTTAAATATCAACAATAACACTGCGTATAGTAAATGTGTGAACTTATTTGTGGACAATAGTGTCCTCACTGTCAGACAAAAAGGTCACGGATGGTCACTTGAACCTTCAATGGTCACTTCATAGCACAGCTGTTGAACAGCCGTTTTGACTGTCAGTGATTAGCCAAGGGGTACGGGATGATTTTAATGAGCTGCACGTGATGTCTTGATATTGGCTTTAAAAAGGCCAGTGCAAAATGGGCATTTCAATCAACATGCCACGATTGTCAAGGGATCAACGGCAGCGTGCCCTGGGCATGCTGCAAGGCGGACTGAGCTACCGTGAGGTGGCATGTCGCCTTGGCTGTTCACACCAGACGATATCGGCTCTGGTGGACAGAGACACCCTCCACAACTCTGCAGATGACAGACCTCGATCAGGGAGGCCAAGAGTCACCACTGCAAGGCAGGACAGGCAGATGGTCCGAAGTCACCTGCGGGATCGATTCCGTCCAGCATCCCGCACTGCGGCAAAAACTCCGGGGCATGCAAACCCACGGATCTCCAATGATACTGCACGAAGACGACTGCATGACTATGGTCTGACTGCCAGAAGACCATACAGAGGCCCCGTGATGACGGTTGCCCATCGCCGCAACCGTCAGAGATGGTGCCAGCAGCATCAGCGGTGGACCTTGGCGCAGTGGAACGAGGTCGCTTTCAGCGATGAGTCAAGGTTCTGAGTGGACAGTCCTGATGGGCGTGAGCGTGTCTGGAGAAGAACTGGCGAGCGATATGCCGATTGTTGCGTGCGTCAAGCCAACAGGTGGGGTGGCCCAAGTGTGATGGTGTGGGCCGCCATATCAGGCCGGTACAGGACGCCACTGGTGGTTGTGGATGGGAATCTTAACACCCAGCGGTATGTGGATAACATCCTTCGACCTCATCTGCTGCCATTCCTGCTAGACCACCCAGAACTGAGAACCTTTCAGCATGACAACGCTCGTCCCCATGCTGCTCGCTTTACCACTGCATTTCTCCAAGGCGAAAACATCAACACCATGCAGTGGCCTGCGCTCTCCCCTGACCTGAATCCCATAGAGCACCTGTGGGATGAGCTTGGGAGACGCGTAGTTGGCAGGGCCAGGACACGGGCAGAGCTGCTTCAGACATTGAGGACTGAGTGGGACAGAATCCAGCAGCAATCCATCCAAAGACTGGTAGGCAGTATACGCCGACGATGCACTGCCTGTATCCAAAACAATGGTGGCCATACACGCGATTGAAAGGGGACTGACATTGCACCCTGTGCTGTTCTGTACTGTAGAACAAACTGATGAGATGGTGTATCTTGGTCAAAAACTTGACATGTCATCAATAAAATGCCAATGTTTCAATTAGCAATTGTTGGTTTGTTTTATTTTGAACTGTTACAATGTTATTACATTTCAAACAAGTGGTAAGTTTCTTTTGCGTTTTCAGTCTTTTTGAAGTTGGTCAAAATGGTCAAAATGGTCAAATTTTTAGGTCAAAATGCCCATTTTGCACTGGCCTTTTTAAAGCCAATATCAAGACATCACGTGCAGCTCATTAAAATCATCCCGTACCCCTTGGCTAATCACTGACAGTCAAAACGGCTGTTCAACAGCTGTGCAATGAAGTGACCATTGAAGGTTCAAGTGACCATCCGTGACCGTTTTGTCTGACAGTGAGGACACTGTTGTCCACAAATAAGTTCACATATTTACTATACGCAGTGTTATTGTTGATATTTAAAGGTTTCAAAGGTGGTAAGTTTCTTTTGTGTTTTCAGTCTTTTTGAAGTTGGTCAAAATGGTCAAATCTTTCGGTCAAAATGCCCATTTTGCACTGGCCTTTTTAAAGCCAGTATCAAGACATCACGTGCAGCTCATTAAAATCATCCCGTACCCCTTGGCTAATCACTGACAGTCAAAACGGCTGTTCAACAGCTGTGCTATGAAGTGACCATTGAAGGTTCAAGTGACCATCCGTGACCGTTTTGTCTGACAGCGAGGACACTATTGTCCACAAATAAGTTCACACATTTACTACACGCAGTGTTATTGTTGATATTTAAAGGTTTCAAAGGTGGTAAGTTTCTTTTGCGTTTCAGTATATATACATATATATATATTCAGTATATATACATAGAACCCAACGTCGGCCTCTGTTCCCCTTATCGAGGGGGGATTAATCCCCTCGTTTATGACTGACCGACGTGGTCCCTGACGCTGCCCAGCTACCTCCGGAAAGGCAGGTGCACAGCCCCGTTCGTACCGCGGACAGATGTTAATTGCCGAGCAGTTTTAGCAACCGTGGCACGAACTATTAACAAGGAACTAACCCGATCCTTGAACGTTGGCCAAATCGTGCCACAGGTGTCCAATGTGGAAACCTCAAAGATGAACGGATGTGAAGAAGAAGGTAAAAGGTTGGAAATACGAATATTATTTATTACTACTATTTACACAATTAAAGAAATCAAGGAAGAATGAAGGATAATAAAATAAAATACAGAAGGAGAAGAGGACACAGTGCAAATTAGCTTACCTATTACAGTCTTACTTAACCCCAAGGACAAGACAAAAGACAGACTACAATCACACTTACACGGGAATGATGACAGGAATGGCAGGAGGTGGATGGCTGGAGGGATAGGAAGGTTCAACTGGAGCAGATGGTTCGGGCTTGATCCTGCACGGGACGTCGGGCTGGACCTCGACGGCCACGGATGCCACCGATCCTGGTTCCCGCGTGGTAACGGGTCGAAGCTGCCTGGTGGAGCCAACGCTGCCTGGTGGAGTCAATGCTGCTTGGTGGAGTCAAACGCTGCTTGGTGGAGTCAAAGCTGCTGGGGGGAGTCAAAGCTGCGTGGTACTGCTCGTGGTACTGCCTTTGAACTCATCTGCCGCATCTCTCTCTCTCTCCTCTAAGGCTTCCGCGCGTGCTTTTATTGCACCTGGGGCGATCAAGCCGCCGGCCTCCAGGACACGCCCATCGGCGAGCTCGCCTCGGCCCTGATTGGCCGCAAGGGCCCACCGATCCTGCCCCCAGAGGAGGCGTTGGCAAGGCCACGCCTTGTTCCTGGCGCTGGGCTAACTCCTCCCACCTTCTGCTCCGAGATGACCTCGTGCTCAATGGAGTCTTGCAGCGAAAAACACGGTCCCAAAGCAGCAGCAGCGAATGCAGAAAACCGCCCAATTCAGTTGGCAATTGATGACAAAGGGGGAATGTGAAGGGAATCTACCTTATTTGAATTCGGTGCAATGGAGTGTTAATTAATGGAAGACAAAGCCTTAATCTAATACACATAATAAGGAGATAACTACTGAACAGGGAGGAAATCTATGATTTGCGACGTGATTGTATATGGAATAACAACGGGCACGACCTTTGACCTTTATACACCAAATGGAGGAAGGAGGGTGATATTTTACAACGATCTTCATTACACTTACAACCATAATAAAAAAAACACAACAATTACCAAATCCACAACACTGCACCCTCCTCCTCTTAGGCACGTCCCGGGCCTATTAAACTGTTACCTTTAGTGTGGCACGTAGGTGTAGTTCCCTCTAAATTTAACCTGACCCTGAGTGTGACAGTTTTAAAACAAAAATAAATATGTCCCGCTGCTCCATTGCGCCCTGCCTAACAGATTTACGCCCACAGCTAACTGAATTGCGGAATTGTCTTCAAACTACAACATGAACGATGGGGGAGCATTATTTACAGTTAACGTTACTTGTATTTACAAAACTAACCCAGGACCTGTAATTGTTCTTTTTTGGGGGGAGACAGCTTGCCCTGCATCGACGCAAGAGAAAGCACCAAAACGCACCAAAGCACCATCAAGCACCAATCGGTGCACAGTCAACACAGTTCATAATAAAAATAACCAAACAAACCCTTTGTGGTCTTGCTCTTCGGCTCCCTCTGCTGGCTAATGCTCTTCCTGATGTTGTCTTTCTTCATCTTCTTACTGGCGGCCTATTTGGACATAATAAAACGCAATGCACAAAACGTGTCCGTTTTTATTTATGGCCCACAGGGCCGACTAGGAGTGGTGGTTCACCTGTGTGGCATAGGTGCCATGCTACCAAGGTCCGCCAGCAAGATCTCGGGCCGTCATGGCCGGTTCCAGCAGAGGGGCCATGCCCCCACCCGTGGGGGTCCATAAGTGGTGCTCGGCCACAGACATGTGGTCCATAAGTGGTGCATCGATGCAGACAGCTGGTTGCGGGAGTTTCGGGCACACAATGGTGGACTCCCGCACGCTCCCCTCGGCGCCCAGTGGCGCACAGTCCTCGGGTGGGAGACAAGGGGGGGTGGGGGAGGGAAAGAAGACAGGTGAGCGAGGGGTAAGGTCGAAAGGGTACACATCAACAAGGCAATGCAAGACGAGGTGCGTACGGAGAGCGAAGTGAGAAAGCTCGTCCCTACCATACGTCACCCCCCCTGTTACCTACCCTACCCTTGCCCTTACCCCATATGTACAAAAATCTACACATTTACAAATTCGTCGCTACCGTCACGTCTTCCCCATATTTTCCCTATACCAAATTCGTCCCCACAATCCCTCTAACCAAAATTTGCCATCACCCAATTCATCATCAATCCTCATAAGGAGGGAGAGATGGAACATCAAAGCACAATGTCACACCCACGTCATGATGCGTCCCACATTCCAAACATTTGCACAAAAATAATAAAACCAACAAACCAGGGCATGGTGTGGAGTAGCGTCACCTCAGGTGAGTGGATGTAGATGGTGCGAGGAGATTCTTAATCCTAACTATCTTCGAAATGACTTTAATACACTTTACACTACCCGGGGTCTTTCCCTGCCAAACTATTGGCAATCTTACTCTATGTGGTGTTAAGAACCTAATTCCCATTGACCAAACTGTGGTGCTTCATCAATTTGGGGTCTCACTCCCCCGATTCAACTCCCGGTGCCCTTGCACAATTTCAGGACTGGGTCGTGTGGCTCTCCCAGCAGGTCTACCCACCTGCACACCTCCACCACTATAGTTGCCTCCGAGCTTACCTGCTCCTTTACCTAACCTATCTACCTGGGGAAGGCCCTCTGGCGCTCTCCCCACTCGGTGCCCTCTCTGGCACTGGGCTACCCGGGTCCGTCCTCCGGATCCTCGGGCCCCATCCACAACTCTAATGGCTCCCAGAGCCCACCTGCGGCCTCACCTGGCCGACATCCTCACAGTGGTGGAGTGCCCATTCAACTACACATACTAACAGGCCACACGCCCAGCCATTTCCACAACACTAATGCACCCATCCAAACACCATTCTTCCACCACGCACCACAGATGCCAATATCCAACCACAATTTACCTACTCCCTCTACCTAACTCTTAAACTACCCTCCCCGGGTATTCGTGATAGGGGTCCACTTTTCCCCCATTCACACCTTCGCACCATCCACTCCACTCCACAGTTTCCACCATACTCACTCCACACCATCCATTCCATACTCCATATATTCCATACCATTTATTCCATCCAACCATTCTCCATACACCTGTATTTGCACACCTGTGCCATTACTCCTGGTGCTTCCTGCACCCTCCCTCCTCCAGGACCATTTGGTCAACACAACACACAATCACTATTACTCACTCATACACTGCTCAATACACCTGTTCAGTTGCACACCTGTGCAATCACACCTGGTGCCACCTGCACCCTCCTCCCTCCAGGACCATTCATTCAATACAATACAACGCACAATCACAATTGTTGCTCATACACTTTTCACAATACACTTCTGAATACACTTTTACACACACACACGGCATCATCTAAGCTACCTGGTGCCCTGCTAAAACTCGCGCTTCCCCGTCGCCCCTTACATGATTGCGCTCCCTCGTCATTATCATCCAACTACCCTCCCTATGTCCCCACTACCTGTCCACTGTTGCTACTTAAACTTACAGTTACCTATGGTCATCTTCTCTAGATCCATACACACTTTATCCTAACCCTCCCTGGCTAGTTTTCACTGCCAAATCCTAAACTATAGCTCCTTTGCCCCCGGCTGTGTGGGATGGCAGAGTTTCCATCCACCCACATCGGGGATGTCCCACTATCACTCTCACACGTCTACTCACTTGAGCCTCTCGGTGCACCAATTCATTTCCAAAGCGCGGCTTCGCAAAGCCGAGCAATGAATGTGGGTTGTTCGGTGCAGGCGGTTGGATCCGTCCGGCATTCGGTGCAGGGAAGGAGGTTTACTCGGGCCGAGATCCCAAGGTCCACCTCGGCGCAGAGCCGTCCGGTCTCCCGCCTGATGACCCGATCTCGCCCTGCCGGAACGCCGCGACCAAAAGGGGTCGCCGTCCCGACCCTTCTTACTGGGCCGCCCGTTCTGCCTAGCGGAGCACGGACGTGGCCGTTCAGAGCGCGGCCCAGCGTGGATCACGTACGGCGGTTCTTTCCAAACCGCCATAGTTACGATCCCCGCTGGTTCCCGTGGCACACGAAGCCTGGCACGAACCGAGGGCTCGCTTCGGCTACAAGTCGATCTAACCGCTTTCCCGTTTAGCGTCCATGCTCCACCTGCAGGCTCACACGCATACGCGACCCCTTTCATCCTCACCGAGCTCGGTGCTCCAACGCCGCCCGTACACCCCGCGTACTTCGTCATTGCACTTGTTCTTGTTCCGCTCACAGACTTCGTCACACACCTGACCACCGCACACCTTAGCACACACTCGTCGTTCGCACACCTCACCAACACACCTCTTCGCGCCCACTCCTCGGTCACATCCCCTGTGACAACCACGGGTGTGCACTCACTTGCACACCCAATCACGTGCTTTACTACTAACTCCAGCGTGCATTCCCACATGCGCTCGACCATTCAAGGTGTGCATCCTTTCAATTTCAATCCAGGTGTGCATCCTTCCATTCCAGGTGTGCATCCTCTCTCACCTGCTACAACCAACTCGTGCTCCGTGTCACTCTCACTACTCTCACCACCACACTCGGTCGCGCATTCACCCCCACTCTCGACCGCACACTCTTTTATCATGCACCCCTCCGTTACACACCTTCCTCTTGCATCCCCTTGTGCACACTCTCCCGTTACGTCCTCCGTAACACTCACCACAGGTGTGCACTCTTTCGTTACACCCCCTGTAACACTCCCCATCACGCGCTTCCATGTGCCCCCCCGCACTTGCGCTACGACCAACTCAAGTAGGGAGAAAATGGGGCTTCCAGGACACCCATGTATTTAGATGGGACTTTTTCCCAAACTGTACATTTTTCCCCTGATTACCGCGACACCCCTTTCTCCTTTTACATGTAAGTGAATGGGGGAGTCCTTACTTACCCTCCAAGGACCACGCGACATTCAAAATTCCTCATTGATCCTATGAATATTTGCTCATTTTCTAATTTTTTAAACAACTCCATTCTCTTATGGAACTCATCCCCATCTAGGATATTGATAAACTTTACATTAAGCACCTTTCTCTGTGCGTTTATAAAATGGTATGTTTCATGGAGGGACCTGGTCTGTCCTCCTCCCGATCCACATACCATTTTAAAATTATAATATTTATTATCCGGTTGATAACCATCAAAGTTCTCACTCCACTCTAATATAATTTCTTCCCGCCCTCCATTACCCCACTTAACAAATGAATACGTTTATCCGTCTTGAGGACCTTCTGACCCTCTCAACCTCTCGGATCTGGTATTTCTCACACTCATTATGTTTACCATTTATATACCAAGGTTGATTACACCTCCACTCTTTATCCATTTATATATAACCAAAAGGTACACGCATAACACCACCATCTAAAATATATCGTTTATCATCATATGCCCCTAGTGCTAGTTTATTTATCTCTTCTGAATATAATTCATGCTTATAACTCCTAATCCCTTTTACCTTTCTATACTGTTCCTCCCCACTCATCAAACATTGATAATAATGACCAAAATTGATACTTTCTTTAATTACATTTTTCTTAATCCCTTTGAGCTTCTGATCACACTTCTCCACATTCCCAACTCTATATTTATACGCATAAGCCTTTGCTCTCAATGCTATGAACTCACTCAGAATATTTCCACCAAGCTCATCCTTGAACTTTCCAATCACCTTTTTATTTTGATTCGAGAACAATTCACTCTTTTGATCATAGTTGCTTGTATCATAAATTACAGAATCAGCTTTCATATCATCATAGACGTCATCTGTCTTGATACTAAGAATGAAGCTGTCCGTATCCATATACATCAACATGACGTTATCATCATACTTTGTTTTCAAATTCTCATAATAATATTCATACATCAGTAGTTTTGATAGATCGAGAACAGAAGTACCAATATAAATCGGTTTATCCATCTCAATTTCTTCTTTCATCATATGAAGAGCACAAAAGTTTTCTGTAAAGATTTCAACACGCTCAAAGCTCGGTCTGTTGATTAGTTTGGAAGTTTGTTCCCAGGAAGTTGTCAACTTGATATTTTGTCTCTTTCTAACATTTTCCATAGTCTTCCCAAACACTGCGTTATTCATCAACTTATAAAAATCTTTCTCAAAGTCAGTCTTTCCAAGCGTTCTCTTTCGAGTGTTAAAATCAATATATTTCATTAACCAATAACTCTGTTTGAATTTCAGGACCCGATGAACTTTCTCAACAATTAGACCATGTTTCACAAATTGTAAAAGATTTCTCTGATGTAGTACATAGTTCTTCTTATCAAAGAATGTTGTTAAAAGTTTTTCTGTTCTTGATTCCTTATCAAATGATTTCTGGTATTCACTCAACCACTCTGGGTTTGTTAATTCTTTCTCACACCCGAAAGGAAGATCTTTATGTTTCTCAAAGAGTTCTTTTGGATACTTTAGATCAACCTCCAGGAAATACCCTTCTTTCCTTTCATCCAACTCTTTTTGTGTTGAACTCAAAATCTTTTCTAGAACACCCTCATGATCACTCTCCCATTTCAATACCCCATAAGGCTGTGCTTGGGACATTGCCCACCCATAGAGGTTGTTGGCGTCATAATACATGAGATAGGAACTATCTTTCTTTGGATCATAATCTGGAAGATATTTGTTATTTGCTTTTGAATATCTTGATGAGCAGACTTGTGAAATTCCCCCTCTCTTTGCTCTCTCTATCATCAGGAGCATATCAACATCGGTTATCAAATCCAAATCTTGTTTAGTCATTTTTAACATAGCACTCCAAGCAAGACCCGGTGCTGTGAAATAATGAGCAGGGTCCAAGCCATATCCAGAAAGACATACAGATCTAAATGCTTCGAATACATCTGCTAGAAGAAGGACATCAGTCTTGAGATAGAGATCATGATAATCACCCATATTATTGATATTGTATTTTTTCCAAACATTTTGAGCATGTACATAATCATCATCTGAAACATTGCTATTATTTAGAATATTATAAAAATCTTCTTTTGAAGGAAGTTTCTTTTCATCAAATCTTTTAAATGAATCCATATAGTCGTACGGGTAAATTCCCTTTTGTGTTAGGAGTTCCGTATCCTCATAATTACTCTCCAAACATGGAAATTTTTTCAAATTTTTAACTAGGTTAGCAAGAGGACTAGCCATGAATTTATATGTATCCAAGAATCGAATTCTTGTAGTTGGTCTTGTTGGAATGATTTTTGTAAAGGAGATGTATTTTTGATCTGTACTTGGAATAGCACTGATACTCCCAGGAGTCTTTGACAACTCTTTAATAAACAAGTGTGTATCATAATGAGCGTTGTTATGAAGAAAGACAGGAATGAACGAGGGGAGTTTATAATTAATATTACAACTTTGATGAGCCGGACCTCTATATTTACCAGTGAGATGACAATGATCTCTAACCTTTAGGCTTTTACCAATTTTCTCCCCACAAATATGACAGGCAGCCTTTGGCTGTCTAAATTCTCTTTTTTCTTTACTTGTTAAGGACATTGGTTTATTGGTTTCTCTCATTATCGTGGTTAATCGAACACAGTCTTTTTCTAGTCGTTTCACAAACTCCTCTGGGGCATTTGAGCCTCTATACTCCTCTACCTTGTTATATTCAACACCAACGGATGATTTGATATAATAACAAAATCCGCAAGGAGTATGTTTTTGATACTTATTTGTGTATGATTCTTTTGGATCTGGAGCCGCTGTTGCTATTTTCTCCAAGATACTCGCAAAATCAGCATATATCACAAAAGGATGTTTAATTGTTTTATTTTGATCTTTGAATGAAATTTTAGAACCAGGCTTTGGAAGTGTAATGACTGTTGCTTTCTCATTTGAACAATATTGTTTATGAGTATCCAATCTCTCCTGTGAATGAAATGTATTCAAACACCGACGACATGGATAAACTTTACATTTTCTAGAATAGACTTGTGATTTAATTAATCTTGAAAAGTTCTTGATATAAGCATAATGTTCAATTTCACCAGATCGGAAATACAAGAGATCAACATGTTTTTCTTTCTCATCATCTGAGATTTGTAAAATCTGCACTTTATTCTTTTCAGTCAACCCATAGACATTTATAGAAATATTATTTAACTTTTCAAACTTTGGAATATTATTAAGAGTCATCGGAAATTTCAAATTTTTCATATTCAATTCATTTTCATATTTCATATAATTGCTTACTCTTTCAGCATGTTCTTTTGCTGGATGAAGATATGCTAGTACAGACCACAAGAAACACTTGTTATCAGCATTCTGAATATTTACTATAGCATTTTTATCTTTGATGATTTTAGGAAGTTGAATATATGATCTTGCTTGTAGTGGATCAGATTTTAAAATGTGAACATCAACAAACAGAACCTTTTCAACAGTGAGACCGCTTCCGACAATAAGATCATCAATATTAAATTCACTATATTTAAGCTCATTAAAGACCTGTTCTTTATTTCTATCATAAATCATTCTTATTAAGTACCATATAAGTTGTTGTATGTAGGTAAAAGTTAAATGGTGGATCTTCCTTTTTACGAAGAACCAATTTAGTCCCCAAATAATATTTACAACTTCCCATTTCAGATATAGTCTCATCAATCTGATCATCTATTCCTTCCTTTGTAAGATCAACAGCAGCTCCCAGAGAACGGGGGACTGGATCTTTGAAACGGAACAATCTAATTTTAATATTTCCTTTGAAAGCACCATCTAAATTTTCAATCTCATAATATGGAACTTGGTGTTTCTTTGTCTTCTCATGACGCTTCCAATCCTTCTTGAGGATGTAGTGTTGACAGCGCTCACAATAGACCTTTGGAAGAACCTTTGGTTTGAGATTCTTCAAATGTTTTTGAGTATCTAAGTGTTGATCATACCCACTTCTCAGAACCCATGTCTTACAAATCTTACAATACTTATTATCTTTACTCTTTAAATGTTTTTGTGTTTTATAATGTTTATTGATATGTTTGTAGTTCTGCTCACAACTCTCACAGTAAGTAGAATTCATCCTATTTATATAGTAAAAAAACTTCACTATTTACTAGTTATCTTTTACTTAAAATAAAACATGAAAAAATTGAAAACAAGAGTCAGGAAACTCAATTAAATTTGGGGCAACTTATTCATATGATTCTTGGTTAGGATGTGATATCTATAACTAGTCTTCTTCATATCCTTATCGGTTATCACAAAGATCACAATGTTCCATCTCTTCTTCTTTATAACCGTTAAGAACATTATCTAAATGGTGCTTTGTTTGTTTATGTCTCCTTTTACCAAGTACTCTAATTAACTTATTACAAGGTTCACATCTTATCATATTTTTACTCTTATCAGATGTATTGATAGCATGTTTAATGGTCCTGATATGAGCATCATATGGATTGTACTGTTTATCACAGGCGGAACAATAACCAGAATTCATGCTATTTATATAGTGCGAAACTTTAAAAGAGAATAGATCGCTTTTTGAGTACAGATCAAGAGACCAGTAAATTTTTGAGTACAGATCAAGAGAATAGATCACTTTTTGAGTGCAGATCAAGAGACTAGTAAATTTTTGAGTACAGATCAAGAGAGATTATAGAGAGATTATAGGGAAGAATGGCAAATTTTTGGGTACAGATCAAGAGAATAGTAAATTTTCGAACTGAGAATAGTAAATTTCCAAGTTCTAATCAAGAGAGATTATAGAGAGATTATAGGGAAGATTGGCAAATTTTCGAATTCAAGAGTCTACTTAATAGGAAGAATAGTAAATTTTTGATTTCAAGAGAAGAGATCACTTTTTGAGTGCAGATCAAGAGACTAGTAAATTTTTGAGTACAGATCAAGAGAGATTATAGAGAGATTATAGGGAAGAATGGCAAAATTTTGGGTACAGATCAAGAGAATAGTAAATTTTCGAACTGGGAATAGTAAATTTTTGAGTACAGATCAAGAGAGATTATAGAGAGATTATAGGGAAGAATGGCAAATTTTTGGGTACAGATCAAGAGACTAGTAAATTTTTTGAGTACAGATCAAGAGAGATTATAGAGAGATTATAGGGAAGAATGGCAAATTTTTGGGTACAGATGAAGAGAATAGTAAATTTTCGAACTGAGAATAGTAAATTTTTGAGTACTGATCAAGAGAGATTATAGAGAGATTATAGGGAAGAATGGCAAATTTTCGAATCCAAGAGTCTACTTAATAGGAAGAATAGTAAATTTTTGATTTCAAGAGAATAGATCACTTTTTGGGTACAGATCAAGAGACTAGTAAATTTTTTAGTACAGATCAAGAGAATAGATCAATTTTTGAGTACAGATCAAGAGACTAGTACATTTTCAAACTGGTAGAGACCATCAAACCTACTTAAAAGAGCATCCTTCTTCTACATATCATCTGGCAGATTATCCTAGACCCACTCAAACAATGATCCTTCTACCCCTGTTCAAGCTTCATTGAGGATATTGAAGATCATGTGATGTAAGAAGGCTTTATTGAGGATATTGAAGATCATGTCATGTACGAAGGTTTTATTGGGGATATTGAAGATGACGTTGAGCATTGGCAGAGCCATAAGTCAACGTCATCTTCAATATCCCCAATAAAACCTTCGTACATTACATGATCTTCAATATCCTCAATAAAGCCTTCTTACATCACATGATCTTCAATATCCTCAATGAAGCTTGAACAGGGGTAGAAGGATCATTGTTTGAGTGGGTCTAGGATAATCTGCCAGATGATATGTAGAAGAAGGATGCTCTTTTAAGTAGGTTTGATGGTCTCTACCAGTTTGAAAATGTACTAGTCTCTTGATCTGTACTCAAAAATTTACAAGTCTCATGAAAGCAGGTTCGAAAATTTACTAGTCTCTTGGCCTATATTCAAAAATTCACTATTCCCAGTTCGAAAATTTACTATTCACAGTTCGAAAATTTACTAGTCTCTTGAAATAAAAAATTTACTATTCTCTTTTAAGTAGGATTGAAAATTTACTATTCTCTTGACCTATATTCAAAAATTCACTATTCTCAGTTCGAAAATTTACTATTCTCTTGATCTGTACTCAAAAATTTACTAGTCTCTTGATCTGTACTCAAAAATTTACTAGTCTCTTGATCTGCACTCAAAAAGTGATCTATTCTCTTGAAATCAAAAATTTACTATTCTTCCTATAAAGTAGACTCTTGAATTCGAAAATTTGCCATTCTTCCCTATAATCTCTCTATAATCTCTCTTGATTAGAACTTGGAAATTTACTATTCCCAGTTCGAAAATTTACTATTCTCTTGATCTGTACCCAAAATTTTGCCATTCTTCCCTATAATCTCTCTATAATCTCTCTTGATCTGTACTCAAAAATTTACTAGTCTCTTGATCTGCACTCAAAAAATGATCTATTCTCTTGAAATCAAAAATTTACTATTCTTCCGATTAAGTAGACTCTTGGATTCGAAAATTTGCCATTCTTCCCTATAATCTCTCTATAATCTCTCTTGATCAGTACTCAAAAATTTACTATTCTCAGTTCGAAAATTTACTATTCTCTTAATCTGTACCCCAAAATTTGCCATTCTTCCCTATAATCTCTCTTGATCTGTACTCAAAAATTTACTAGTCTCTTGATCTGCACTCAAAAAGTGATCTATTCTCTTGATCTGTACTTAAAAATTTACTAGTCTCTTGATCTGTACTCAAAAATTAACTAGTCTCTTGATCTGCACTCCAAAAGTGATATATTCTCTTGAAATCAAAAATTTACTATTCTTCCTATTAAGTAGACTCTTGGATTCGAAAATTTGCCATTCTTCCCTATAATCTCTCTATAATCTCTCTTGATCAGTACTCAAAAATGTACTATTCTCAGTTCGAAAATTTACTATTCTCTTGATCTGTACCCAAAATTTTGCCATTCTTCCCTATAATCTCTCTATAATCTCTCTTGATCTGTACTCAAAAATTTACTAGTCTCTTGATCTGCACTCAAAAAGTGATCTATTCTCTTGAAATCAAAAATTTACTATTCTTCCTATTAAGTAGACTCTTGGATTCGAAAATTCGCCATTCTTCCCTATAATCTCTCCATAATCTCTCTTGATCAGTACTCAAAAATTTACTAATCTCAGTTCGAAAATTTACTATTCTCTTGATCTGTACCCAAAAATTTGCCATTCTTCCCTATAATCTCGCTTGATCTGTACTCAAAAATTTACTAGTCTCTTGATCTGCACTCAAAAAGTGATCTATTCTCTTGAAATCAAAAATTTACTATTCTTCCTATAAAGTAGACTCTTGAATTCGAAAATTTGCCATTCTTCCCTATAATCTCTCTATAATCTCTCTTGATTAGAACTTGGAAATTTACTATTCTCAGTTCGAAAATTTACTATTCTCTTAATCTGTACCCCAAAATTTGCCATTCTTCCCTATAATCTCTCTTGATCTGTACTCAAAAATTTACTAGTCTCTTGATCTGCACTCAAAAAGTGATCTATTCTCTTGATCTGTACTTAAAAATTTACTAGTCTCTTGATCTGTACTCAAAAATTAACGTCTCTTGATCTGCACTCCAAAAGTGATATATTCTCTTGAAATCAAAAATTTACTATTCTTCCTATTAAGTAGACTCTTGGATTCGAAAATTTGCCATTCTTCCCTATAATCTCTCTATAATCTCTCTTGATCAGTACTCAAAAATTTACTATTCTCAGTTCGAAAATTTACTATTCTCTTGATCTGTACCCAAAATTTTGCCATTCTTCCCTATAATCTCTCTATAATCTCTCTTGATCTGTACTCAAAAATTTACTAGTCTCTTGATCTGCACTCAAAAAGTGATCTATTCTCTTGAAATCAAAAATTTACTATTCTTCCTATTAAGTAGACTCTTGGATTCGAAAATTCGCCATTCTTCCCTATAATCTCTCCATAATCTCTCTTGATCAGTACTCAAAAATTTACTAATCTCAGTTCGAAAATTTACTATTCTCTTGATCTGTACCCAAAAATTTGCCATTCTTCCCTATAATCTCGCTTGATCTGTACTCAAAAATTTACTAGTCTCTTGATCTGCACTCAAAAAGTGATCTATTCTCTTGATCTGTACTAAAAAATTTACTAGTCTCTTGATCTGTACCCAAAAAGTGATCTATTCTCTTGAAATCAAAAATTTACTATTCTTCCTATTAAGTAGACTCTTGGATTCGAAAATTTGCCATTCTTCCCTATAATCTCTCTTGATCAGTACTCAAAAATTTACTATTCTCAGTTCGAAAATTTACTATTCTCTTCATCTATACCCAAAAATTTGCCATTCTTCCCTATAATCTCTCTATAATCTCTCTTGATCTGTACTCAAAAAATTTACTAGTCTCTTGATCTGTACCCAAAAATTTGCCATTCTTCCCTATAATCTCTCTATAATCTCTCTTGATCTGTACTCAAAAATTTACTATTCCCAGTTCGAAAATTTACTATTCTCTTGATCTGTACCCAAAATTTTGCCATTCTTCCCTATAATCTCTCTATAATCTCTCTTGATCTGTACTCAAAAATTTACTAGTCTCTTGATCTGCACTCAAAAAGTGATCTCTTCTCTTGAAATCAAAAATTTACTATTCTTCCTATTAAGTAGACTCTTGAATTCGAAAATTTGCCATTCTTCCCTATAATCTCTCTATAATCTCTCTTGATTAGAACTTGGAAATTTACTATTCTCAGTTCGAAAATTTACTATTCTCTTGATCTGTACCCAAAAATTTGCCATTCTTCCCTATAAAAAAACAAAAAAAACAAACAAAAAAAAAAAACCACCTTTAGAGGCCATTTTTCCCCGCAAGGCGGGGGTTGGCCTTTTTCGGGAACCGTAGTTGTTGTTGGTTTTTTTGGTCCCCTTTTTGAAGCAATGTTTTACGGCCGGATGCCCTTCCTGACGCCAACCCTTTTTGCCGCCTTTAACGACAAACAGGGAATTACCAGTGAACTGGTACTCAATAATATCTTCTCTATAATAATAGTCTTCCCTATAATCTCTCTATAATCTCTCTTGATCTGTACTCAAAAATTTACTAGTCTCTTGATCTGCACTCAAAAAGTGATCTATTCTCTTGATCTGTACTCAAAAAGCGATCTATTCTCTTTTAAAGTTTCGCACTATATAAATAGCATGAATTCTGGTTATTGTTCCGCCTGTGATAAACAGTACAATCGATATGATGCTCATATCAGGACCATTAAACATGCTATCAATACATCTGATAAGAGTAAAAATATGATAAGATGTGAACCTTGTAATAAGTTAATTAGAGTACTTGGTAAAAGGGGACATAAACAAACAAAGCACCATTTAGATAATGTTCTTAACGGTTATAAAGAAGAAGAGATGGAACATTGTGAACTTTGTGATAACCGATAAGGATATGAAGAAGACTAGTTATAGATATCACATCCTAACCAAGAATCATATGAATAAGTTGCCCCAAATTTAATTGAGTTTCCTGACTCTTGTTTTCAATTTTTTCATGTTTTATTTTAAGTAAAAGATAACTAGTAAATAGTGAAGTTTTTTTACTATATAAATAGGATGAATTCTACTTACTGTGAGAGTTGTGAGCAGAACTACAAACATATCAATAAACATTATAAAACACAAAAACATTTAAAGAGTAAAGATAATAAGTATTGTAAGATTTGTAAGACATGGGTTCTGAGAAGTGGGTATGATCAACACTTAGATACTCAAAAACATTTGAAGAATCTCAAACCAAAGGTTCTTCCAAAGGTCTATTGTGAGCGCTGTCAACACTACATCCTCAAGAAGGATTGGAAGCGTCATGAGAAGACAAAGAAACACCAAGTTCCATATTATGAGATTGAAAATTTAGATGGTGCTTTCAAAGGAAATATTAAAATTAGATTGTTACGTTTCAAAGATCCAGTCCCCCGTTCTCTGGGAGCTGCTGTTGATCTTACAAAGGAAGGAATAGATGATCAGATTGATGAGACTATATCTGAAATGGGAAGTTGTAAATATTATTTGGGGACTAAATTGGTTCTTCGTAAAAAGGAAGATCCACCATTTAACTTTTACCTACATACAACAACTTATATGGTACTTAATAAGAATGATTATGATAGAAATAAAGAACAGGTCTTTAATGAGCTTAAATATAGTGAATTTAATATTGATGATCTTATTGTCGGAAGCGGTCTCACTGTTGAAAAGGTTCTGTTTGTTGATGTTCACATTTTAAAATCTGATCCACTACAAGCAAGATTATATATTCAACTTCCTAAAATCATCAAAGATAAAAATGCTATAGTAAATATTCAGAATGCTGATAACAAGTGTTTCTTGTGGTCTGTACTAGCATATCTTCATCCAGCAAAAGAACATGCTGAAAGAGTAAGCAATTATATGAAATATGAAAATGAATTGAATATGAAAAATTTGAAATTTCCGATGACTCTTAATAATATTCCAAAGTTTGAAAAGTTAAATAATATTTCTATAAATGTCTATGGGTTGACTGAAAAGTATAAAGTGCAGATTTTACAAATCTCAGATGATGAGAAAGAAAAACATGTTGATCTCTTGTATTTCCGATCTGGTGAAATTGAACATTATGCGTATATCAAGAACTTTTCAAGATTAATTAAATCACAAGTCTATTCTAGAAAATGTAAAGTTTATCCATGTCGTCGGTGTTTGAATACATTTCATTCACAGGAGAGATTGGATACTCATAAACAATATTGTTCAAATGAGAAAGCAACAGTCATTACACTTCCAAAGCCTGGTTCTAAAATTTCATTCAAAGATCAAAATAAAACAATTAAACATCCTTTTGTGATATATGCTGATTTTGCGAGTATCTTGGAGAAAATAGCAACAGCGGCTCCAGATCCAAAAGAATCATACACAAATAAGTATCAAAAACATACTCCTTGCGGATTTTGTTATTATATCAAATCATCCGTTGGTGATGAATATAACAAGGTAGAGGAGTATAGAGGCTCAAATGCCCCAGAGGAGTTTGTGAAACGACTAGAAAAAGACTGTGTTCGATTAACCACGATAATGAGAGAAACCAATAAACCAATGTCCTTAACAAGTAAAGAAAAAAGAGAATTTAGACAGCCAAAGGCTGCCTGTCATATTTGTGGGGAGAAAATTGGTAAAAGCCTAAAGGTTAGAGATCATTGTCATCTCACTGGTAAATATAGAGGTCCGGCTCATCAAAGTTGTAATATTAATTATAAACTCCCCTCGTTCATTCCTGTCTTTCTTCATAACAACGCTCATTATGATACACACTTGTTTATTAAAGAGTTGTCAAAGACTCCTGGGAGTATCAGTGCTATTCCAAGTACAGATCAAAAATACATCTCCTTTACAAAAATCATTCCAACAAGACCAACTACAAGAATTCGATTCTTGGATACATATAAATTCATGGCTAGTCCTCTTGCTAACCTAGTTAAAAATTTGAAAAAATTTCCATGTTTGGAGAGTAATTATGAGGATACGGAACTCCTAACACAAAAGGGAATTTACCCGTACGACTATATGGATTCATTTAAAAGATTTGATGAAAAGAAACTTCCTTCAAAAGAAGATTTTTATAATATTCTAAATAATAGCAATGTTTCAGATGATGATTATGTACATGCTCAAAATGTTTGGAAAAAATACAATATCAATAATATGGGTGATTATCATGATCTCTATCTCAAGACTGATGTCCTTCTTCTAGCAGATGTATTCGAAGCATTTAGATCTGTATGTCTTTCTGGATATGGCTTGGACCCTGCTCATTATTTCACAGCACCGGGTCTTGCTTGGAGTGCTATGTTAAAAATGACTAAACAAGATTTGGATTTGATAACCGATGTTGATATGCTCCTGATGATAGAGAGAGCAAAGAGAGGGGGAATTTCACAAGTCTGCTCATCAAGATATTCAAAAGCAAATAACAAATATCTTCCAGATTATGATCCAAAGAAAGATAGTTCCTATCTCATGTATTATGACGCCAACAACCTCTATGGGTGGGCAATGTCCCAAGCACAGCCTTATGGGGTATTGAAATGGGAGAGTGATCATGAGGGTGTTCTAGAAAAGATTTTGAGTTCAACACAAAAAGAGTTGGATGAAAGGAAAGAAGGGTATTTCCTGGAGGTTGATCTAAAGTATCCAAAAGAACTCTTTGAGAAACATAAAGATCTTCCTTTCGGGTGTGAGAAAGAATTAACAAACCCAGAGTGGTTGAGTGAATACCAGAAATCATTTGATAAGGAATCAAGAACAGAAAAACTTTTAACAACATTCTTTGATAAGAAGAACTATGTACTACATCAGAGAAATCTTTTACAATTTGTGAAACATGGTCTAATTGTTGAGAAAGTTCATCGGGTCCTGAAATTCAAACAGAGTTATTGGTTAATGAAATATATTGATTTTAACACTCGAAAGAGAACGCTTGGAAAGACTGACTTTGAGAAAGATTTTTATAAGTTGATGAATAACGCAGTGTTTGGGAAGACTATGGAAAATGTTAGAAAGAGACAAAATATCAAGTTGACAACTTCCTGGGAACAAACTTCCAAACTAATCAACAGACCGAGCTTTGAGCGTGTTGAAATCTTTACAGAAAACTTTTGTGCTGTTCATATGATGAAAGAAGAAATTGAGATGGATAAACCGATTTATATTGGTACTTCTGTTCTCGATCTATCAAAACTACTGATGTATGAATATTATTATGAGAATTTGAAAACAAAGTATGATGATAACGTCATGTTGATGTATATGGATACGGACAGCTTCATTCTTAGTATCAAGACAGATGACGTCTATGATGATATGAAAGCTGATTCTGTAATTTATGATACAAGCAACTATGATCAAAAGAGTGAATTGTTCTCGAATCAAAATAAAAAGGTGATTGGAAAGTTCAAGGATGAGCTTGGTGGAAATATTCTGAGTGAGTTCATAGCATTGAGAGCAAAGGCTTATGCGTATAAATATAGAGTTGGGAATGTGGAGAAGTGTGATCAGAAGCTCAAAGGGATTAAGAAAAATGTAATTAAAGAAAGTATCAATTTTGGTCATTATTATCAATGTTTGATGAGTGGGGAGGAACAGTATAGAAAGGTAAAAGGGATTAGGAGTTATAAGCATGAATTATATTCAGAAGAGATAAATAAACTAGCACTAGGGGCATATGATGATAAACGATATATTTTAGATGGTGGTGTTATGTGTGTACCTTTTGGTTATATATAAATGGATAAAGAGTGGAGGTGTAATCAACCTTGGTATATAAATGGTAAACATAATGAGTGTGAGAAATACCAGATCCGAGAGGTTGAGAGGGTCAGAAGGTCCTCAAGACGGATAAACGTATTCATTTGTTAAGTGGGGTAATGGAGGGCGGGAAGAAAAATATATTAGAGTGGAGTGAGAACTTTGATGGTTATCAACCGGATAATAAATATTATAATTTTAAAATGGTATGTGGATCGGGAGGAGGACAGACCAGGTCCCTCCGTGAAACATACCATTTTATAAACGCACAGAGAAAGGTGCTTAATGTAAAGTTTATCAATATCCTAGATGGGGATAAGTTCCATAAGAGAATGGAGTTGTTTAAAAAATTAGAAAATGAGCAAATATTCATAGGATCAATGAGGAATTTTGAATGTCGCGTGGTCCTTGGAGGGTAAGTAAGGACTCCCCTATTCACTTACATGTAAAAGGAGAAAGGGGTGTCGCGGTAATCAGGGGAAAAATGGACAGTTTGGGAAAAAGTCCCATCTAAATACATGGGTGTCCTGGAAGCCCCATTTTCTCCCTACTAACTCACTCTCGACAGCACACTCACTCCTCGGCGTGCACTTTTTCCTCACACACCCCATAGTCGGACATCCTCGCACACCTCCTCCTTCACACTCTGTACCTGTTGCACACTTTACCAGCGGCCTCTCACGAACACCCGGGTCCAAACCAACCCCCAAGCCGACTGAATCTCCCCTCACACCATATACATTTTCGAGTATATCGCCACTCACCTCGGCACCTCGTCTCCGTTCCTCCTACGCCACCTGCAAACTCTTTATTTGGTTAGCAAGCACGCCATCACGATTTGAGCACAGACCTTGCACATACTCCATCACTTCCTCCTTTATCTCCTTCTTAGTTTCCCTCTGTCTCTTCTTAATTTCACTCACCCGCTCTTCCACTTCCTCTAATTTCTCCCTTACCTCCTTCATTTCCCGGTGCGCCCCTCGATCTCTTCCTCTAACGCCACCTTGACCATTTCTATGTGCGTCCTCACCTCCCGGTCTTTCGTCTCCATTGCCTCCGTCACCTCGTCCAACCTCTTTGTCAATCCCTCTTGTACCATCTGACATTCCCTCTTTGTCGCTATAAGTTCCTTCTTGATGTCTTTCTGTGCCGCCTTTAACCCCCCGATTATTGCAGTGTTCTTTTCCACTTGATCCACTAGTTCCTTTTGTCCCACCGTCAGCTGTTCTACTCCCCTTGTTAGATCTTCTATGCCCCCCTGTAACCTAGCCGTACTACTTCTCACCCCTTTCTCCATATGCTTCTCACCTCGCTTTACCTCCTCGCGTACCCCCGAGACATCCTCGCCCACACCTCTTCTTATCTCCTCCCCCATCTCCTCCATTTCTTTAGTAGATGCCGCCCTCATCTGTTCCAATTCATTCCTCTGAGCATCCATTTTACCTTCCAACCCGATTTTCACCTCCTCTATCTGGTTCCCCATCTGTTTGATTTCCCGGGCGGATTGCTCCCCTATGTCCCGCAATTTGTCTTCCATCTTGTCTTCTAGCCCCGTTAACCCATTCTTCACCCCTTTTATCCCGTTGTCTCACCCCTCAAATTTATTGTTCAACCCCTCTCTTAATTGCTCACTGGTACCCCGCACTTCGTCCCTTAATTCTTTCAGTTCCCTGCGTCTTTTTTTGTTGTCGCACTTCGACTCTGCCATGTATTCGTTGAACCGTGCCATGAACTGCTGCATGTCAAAGCCCGCTGGTACAGCGGGCTCGGCTACCGCGCGCCCGTGCGAGGTGCCATTTTGCGCCTCTCCAACCACGTGCGCGAGGGCGCCATTTTGTGCACCTGATACCCCCGCTACCACATCACCATTGCTCTCCTCCTCCATTTCCTCCCTGTGGTCCTGGGTTACCCCTAACCCCTCTAATTCCCCCACCGGCATCCAATCGCCTTGACCATCCATGGCACGACTTAAATTTAGATGTTATTACAATCTCGGCCGCTCCAAATTTTGACCAATGTTTTTTTTTTTTAGATGTTTAAAAATTTGGTTCGGGCCTCGAATCCCACTCCTGACACCAATTGTTACGGAACCCAACATCGGCCTCTGTTCCCCTTATCGAGGGGGGATTAATCCCCTCGTTTATGACTGACCGACGTGGTCCCTGACGCTGCCCAGCTACCTCCGGAAAGGCAGGTGCACAGCCCCGTCAGTACCGCGGACAGATGTTAATTGCCGAGCGGTTTTAGCAACCGCGGCACGAACTATTAACAAGGAACTAACCCGATCCTTGAACGTTGGCCAAATCGTGCCACAGGTGTCCAATGTGGAAACCTCAAAGACGAACGGATGTGAAGAAGAAGAAGGCAAAAGGTTGGAAATACGAATATTATTTATTACTACTATTTACACAATTAAAGAAACCAAGGAAGAAGGAAGGATAATAAAATAAAATACAGAAGGAGAAGAGGACACAGTGCAAATTAGCTTACCTATTACAGTCTTGCTTAACCCCAAGGACAAGACAAAAGACAGACTGGGGCAAATGGTTCGGGCTTGATCCCCCGCGGGACGTCGGGCTGGACCTCGACGACCACCGATGCCACCGATCCTGGTTCCCGCGTGGTAACGGATCGAAGCTGCCTGGTGGAGCCAACGCTGCCTGGTGGAGTCAACGCTGCTTGGTGGAGTCAAACGCTGCTTGGTGGAGTCAAAGCTGCTGGGGGGAGTCAAAGCTGCGTGGTGCTGCCTCTGAACTCATCTGCCGCATCTCTCTCTCTCTCCTCTAAGGCTTCCGCGCGCGCGTTTATTGCGCCTGGGGCGATCAAGCCGCCGGCCTCCAGGACACGCCCATCGGCGAGCTCGCCTCGGCCCTGATTGGCCGCGAGGGCCCACCGATCCCGCCCCCAGATGCGTTGGCAAGGCCACGCCTTGTTCCTGGCGCTTGGCTAACTCCTCCCACCTTCTGCTCCGAGATGACCTCGTGCTCAATGGAGTCTTGCAGCGAAAAACACGGTCCCAAAGCAGCAGCGTCGAATGCAGAAAACTGCCCAATTCAGTTGGCAATTGATGACAAAGGGGGAATGTGAAGGGAATCTACCTTATTTGAATTCGGTGCAATGGAGTGTTAATTAATGGAAGACAAAGCCTTAATCTAATACACATAATAAGGAGACAACTACTGAACAAGGAGGAAATCTACGATTTGCTACGTGATTGTATATGGAATAACTACGGGCACGACCTTTGACCTTTATACACCAAATGGAGGAAGGAGGGTGATATTTTAAAACGATCTTCATTACACTTACAACCATAATAAAAAAACACAATTCTCAAATCCACAACACTGCACCCTCCTCCTCTTAGGCACATCCCGGGCCTATTAAACTGTTATAACCGGGCCTATTAAACCGGGCCTATTACTATATATATATATATATATATATATATATATATATATATATATATATATATATATATATATATATATATATTATAATAGCCGTAGATGATTCTGTCTGTCTGTCTGTCTATCTGTTGGGTGTCTGTCCGGGGTGTGGCTTACTCGGTTTGCAGAGTAGCTCCACCCATAGCTCCACCCATTCTGGGAGTGGCTATAAACAAATATCCACCATTTTATTAACTCGCATAGCTTTGAGTCCTGTTTTGTAGGCCCGTGGTGTCTTGCTCTCCCCCAGTTTTATTTCAAATCAAATTCGATAAATCATTTCATTTTTCACAGTCGCTAACATAGTTTTAGACTCGGTTGAAAAAAAACGGGAAGAAAATCCGATGAAAGTTGCCGTTTATAGAACGAAATGAATTCTCAAAGGCCTGTAACTTCAAGGCCATTGAGTCTCTCTCACGCCTTTATCTCCAATCTAACTCACCATATGATTTCATTTTTATCGATGGTTTTACTTTTAGACTCGGTGTCAGCAATAATTGAGAACAATCCACACACGCGGGAAAATGCAGAGATATATTTTTTAAAATCGCGTCATGGTGTATCATACACCGCCCAACATGACACCGCCGCAATGTGTCGATATATATTAAAAATTCGCTTTTGCTTTTCCGTTATGATATATTACTATTTCGTTTGATGATAGTCGTCACAAAAACGTCAACAATGATGCCGACATATATTTCTTCGTTTTTATTTCATTCAACATATTAGCCGGAAGTAAAATATGTTTCAGGAAATTACCGAGAGATATTTCTTCGTTTTTTTTATTAGTTATGTGCGCATACACTTTAAATAGGTTTATTTGAAATCTTTAATTTTCCACAAACATTCCACACACGCGGGAAAATGCAGAGATATATTTTTTAAAATCGCGTCATGGTGTATCATACACCGCCCAACATGACACCGACGGCAATGTGTCGATATCTATTTTAAATTCGATATATCATTTCATTTTTCACAGTCGCTAACATAGTTTTCGACTCGGTTGAAAAAAAACGGGAAGGAAATCCAATGAAAGTTGCCGTTTATAGAACGAAATGAATTCTCAAACGCCTGTAACTTCAACTTCAAGGCCATTGAGTCTCTCTCACGCCTTTATCTCCAATCTAACTCACCATATGATTTCATTTTTATCGATGGTTTTGGACTCGGTGTCAGCAATAATTGAGAACATTCCACACACGCGGGAAAATGCAGAGATATATTTTTAAAAATCGCGTCATGGTGTATCATACACCGCCCAACATGACACCGACGGCAACGTGTCGATATATATTAGAAATTCGCTTTTGCTTTTCCGTTAAGATATATTACTTTTTCGTTTGATGACAGTCGTCACAAAAACGTCAACAATGATGCCGACATATATTTCTTCGTTTTTATTTAATTCAACATTATTAGCCGGAAGTAAAATATGTTTCAGGAAATTACCGAGAGATATTTCTTCGTTTTTTAAAATTAGTTATGTGCGAATACACTTTAAATAGGTTTATTTGAAATCTTTAATTTTCCACAATATAATTTACTTGCCATTTATCATTTGATGATTACGAGACAAATTCCTCTTGAGGATCGTGACAATTCATGCGCTGCGTGGAAACTTCTATTTCCAAAATGAATGAGACGATCGATGAAGAACGCAGACTTGAACAGGATGCAGCAAGAAAACGAATGAGACGGGGCGAACGAGTCCATCGACGAACGTCAATGCAAACTTGCGGGGTCACCCGTGGGAATCCCACGGGCATGGATGTGTGTGACATTTCGACATATTGAGTTAGATGCTGCACATTCATTTTTACAAAATGGTTACTGGCAAGTCATCAGATCCAGAAATGGTGTAAAAACCACCGTTTAGAGGCCATTTTTCCCCGCAAAGCGGGGGTTGGCCTTTTCGGGGACCGTGGTAGTTGTTGTTTTTTTGTCCCCTTTTTGAAGCAATGTTTTACGGCCGGATGCCCTTCCTGACGCCAACCCTTTTTGCCGCCTTCAACGACAAACAGGGAATTACCAGTGAACTGGTACTCAATTAGCCGACCTCGGAAGGATGACAGGCTGAGTCAACCCCCCTGGCATTAATTCGGCGATCGACCGAGATTCGAACCCAGGATCCTAAGCCGGCACCCTAGCCGCTAGCCCAACACCAGAAATGGTGTCATGAACACAATTTATTTACGCACAAGCACAAAAGCAAGACGGGCCGATTTCCGATTCCGACGGGCCGATTTGGAGCAAGAAAAAGAACGAGACGGGAGAAAAAGGAGAGAAACGAGACGGGGAAAGCCGATTGGAGAGGCGAGTGAGGCGCGATTGGAGAGGAGTGTGAGGCGCGATTGGAGAGGAGTGTGAGGCACGATTGGAGAGGAGTGTGAGGCGTGATTGGAGAGGAGTGTGAGGCACGATTGGAGAGGAGTGATTGGAGGGGGAGTGTGAGGCACGATTGGAGAGGAGTGTGAGGCACGATTGGAGAGGAGTGTGAGGCGCGATTGGAGAGGAGTGTGAGGCGCGATTGGAGAGGAGTGTGAGGCGCGATTGGAGAGGCGTGTGAAGGATTGCAGAGGAGAGGAGTGTGAGGGATTGGAGAGGTGAGGGATTGGAAAGGAGAGGGATGTGAGGGTTTGGAGAGGAGAGGAGTGCTAGGTGGAGAGAGGAGAGTGTCAGGTGGAGACAGGAGAGTGTCAGGTGGAGACAGGAGAGTGTCAGGTGGAGAGGAGTGAGGGGTCACATATTATGTGAAATAACTAAATTCACACCATTTCTGGATCTGATGACTTGCCAGTAACCATTTTGTAAAAATGAATGTGCAGCATATAACTCAATATGTCGAAATGTCACACACATCCATGCCCGTGGGATTCCCACGGGTGACCCCGCTAGTATATATATACTAGCAGAAGTACCCGGCTTTGCCGGGCGGGGGAGGGGAGGGGAGGGGAACGGGTGGGAGGGGAGGGGAGGGGAACGGGGGGGAGGGGAGAAGAGTGGGAGGGGGAGGGGGAGAGGGGAGAAGAGGGGGGGATGGGGAGGGGGAGGGATGCGAGGGGGGAGGGATGGGAGGAGGTGGGAGGGGGAGGGGTGGGAGGGGGAGAGGGGGGAGGAGGGAGGGGAAGGGGAGGAGGGGAGGAGGGAGGGGGGAGGGGAGGGGGGAAGGGGGGATGGGGAGGGGAGGTGGGAAGGGGGAGGGGGGAGGGGGGAGGGGAGAGGGAAGAGGGGGGGATGGGGAGGGTGAGGGATGGGAGGGTGAGGGATGGGAGGATGAGGGATGGGAGGGGGCAGGGGGAGGGGTGGGAGGGGGGAGGGGGAGGGGTGTGAGGGGGGAGGGGTGAGGGGAAGGGGGAGGGGGGAGGAGGAGGGGAGGGACCCGGCAGAAGTACCTGGCATTGCTGGGCGGGGGAGGGGAGAGGAGGGGGGAGGGGAGAGGAGGGGAGGGGAATGGGGGGGGAGGAGCGAAGAGGAGGGAGGGGCAAAGAGGAGGGAGGGGAGAAGGGTGGGGGAGGGGAGGGGGAAAAGGGAGGGGAGGGGAGAAGGGGAGGGGGTATGGTGGAGGGGGTAGGGTGGAGGGGAGAAGGGGAGGGGGTATGGTGGAGGGGGTAGGGTGGAGGGGGAAGGGAGGGGGAGGGGGTGGGGGAAGGGGAAGGGGGGATGGGGAGGGGGGAGGGGGGAGAGGGAGGGGGAGGGGGAAAGGGAGGGGGAGGGGGAAAGGGAGGGGGAGGGGGAAAAGGGAGAGGGAAGGGGGAGGGGGAAGGGGGAGGGGGAAAAGGGAGGGGGAGAGGGGAGGGGAAAAAGGGAGGGGGAGGGGGGAGGGGGAAAAGGGAGGGGGAGGGGGAGGGGAGAAGGGGAGGGGTAGGGTGGAGGGGGTAGGGTGAAGGGGGAAGGGAAGGGGGGACGGAGGGGGGAGGGGGAAGGGGGAGGGAAGGGGATGGCCAGTCAACAATGACATTGCAGTTCTCATGGTCGGAGAGCAGCACAACAATCGGACATAGTCCTGCATATTCGCAACAGCACGAAGCGGATTTTGGAGACTCACCGATCCTGTGACGTCCTCCAGTACCGGCGTTGCCGGGCGGGGGAAGGGAGACCCGTACATTCCCAACCCGTACATTCGCCCTCTCGACTCAAGCTCACTCGGACAAAAGCCTCGCACAAATTACACCGTGAATAGTTCTTGAGCCCAGACCCCAATTTTCACATATTGGTACCACCCAGAGGGACCAAACCAAATTGCTATTTTCAGCTTGCTAGATGTCCCTAGTTTACATTTTGGTATGATAGCCTTTGTAGATGAGTAGCTTAATGGTGGTTATCACCTCATATGTAAACATACCCTGCGCAAAAAAGACGAAACACACGTTTTTCCTTGTACTTTACTCTAAGAATAACAACTTTATTAAGATAGTTAGGAAAGAGTCAAAAGTACATTTTGAGTTATTTTTCAGTAGAAAACAATCTTAAAATGTGTCTTTTTATGAACTGGGATGTTTCACACACTTGAAGGTAAATTGAAATAAATGTGTTCATACACTCAATGTTGTTACTTCTGGCAATGTCATTTCAAAGAACTTTTTATATTTACATGGATTCACACCCTTATTCTGTTTAGAAAAGCCTAAATAATAAAATAAAACCAATATGTCACTTATCATGTCATCACTTAATAACCCAAGTCAAAATAGAAATTTCTGTTACCGTGATACACACTCTCATGCATGACTGTACACTGTCAAGTTAATCAGTGTCATCATCAGTGTCCGAGTCTGACAACTCTACTTCCAGCTCTTTTTCTCTGGCTTGGTTGGTGCAGGTTTGTAGTTTGCACATGTCTGTGCACTTCAAGCTATATGCCAGGCAGGTACAGTCCGGTAGTTTGCATGAGCGCACACATTTGCAGGACAGCAACTGAAGCACAGCTTCTGGTGCAGGTGATCCACGCATCCACTGCACAGCAAGCTTGCCCTCTTCATCTGTGGTCCAACCACAGTCCTTGGGGTCAGGGATGAATGGGTGACTCTGCAAACATCTCCTCCAGATGGCCGCTTGATAGTTCGCACGGAGGGCATGCAGGAAGAGACAGTCCTCACAGGGAGGCAGCTGGCTAGACTCCACTTCACCACGTCTCGCACAGAACAGTTGGTAGCGAAGCTTGTTGACTGTGGCAGTCTGTGCAGAAGGCATGTAGAGATGGCAGGTGACCTTTTGGAGTTTACTGAACAGCTCCCCAGATACCTCCCATGACTGACCAAGTTCAGCAAAGGCCTCCAGATAGGTCTTGTCAGACTTCATTCGCTTGAAGGCAGCCAACTTGCCACGTCCAGCAAATGCGCTGACTGTATCACAGCCTGTGTAGCCATGCATACCAATCAGTGCCTCACACACCTCACCTCCCAGAGCATGGCTCAGCTTCTGGATGTCAAGGTATCTTGTCCTGGCCTTGGTTCCGCACTTCATGTACATGGGACATGGGATGGACTTGGCAACAGCCAGGCACAGCACGAGGACATCTGTGTCTTCTGCACTGATCACAACAGACCTGATGCCAGATTCTGCTGCATGAACACCATGTAGTAAGATGCGGGTGTCAGCTTCTTCCTGTGAGGACTTTAGCTCAGTGGCCTCCTCCCAGTGCTCTTTCGACAGTTTGTAACATTGATGTCCACAGGTCACATACAGTAACTTGTTGTCAAGCTTCTGCCTGTGTTCTGGCCCCTTCCACATCTGCACAAGGAACTCGATCAAGCTGGTCTTGTTAGATGAATTGGAGATGAACTTTCTCCACTGTTGAATGTTGTGCCCAGGTGCTATGGTCTTGAACTGCAATGCTGTGTCTCCTCCCCTGTTGACCCTTTCCGCATTTTTGATGGATGTGTCTCTGTAGACATCGAAGACGACATCAATGCGGTGGCTCTTTCCACCTTCGTGGAGGACTTGAGACAGTGCTGATTCTGCCAGCTGTGAGAAGGTCTTTTCATTTCCTTTCAGTTTATGGACTAGGCTCATCCCATCAATGACTGTTGCTGAGGGCTCTGGGATGACTTCTGCTGGAGAAACATTATTTTCCAACTCCCTGGCAAGGGCAGCTTTGTTGGTCTTGCGGAGAGACCCATCACCATTGGCCAGAGCCCATGGCAGGGGCCCCAGTGGATGAGCCAGCACGTCACTCATGTGTAGTTTCCTGCTTTCGGCAACAAGTATCATCTGGCCAAACAGTTTCCTGTCAGCTTTGATGACTACTTCTTTGGCAGAGCTTTTACTACATGACTTCTTTCTGATGTCTGAAAACGTCTTCAGCTTCTTCTTTGACATCTTGTCATGAAACGTTGTAGCTGGGGCAGCTGCTTCCAAGCGCTCTTGTTTGAATGTTTGATATGCCTCCTCTCCTACCTTGCGGGCGTCGAGAAGGTCCTTGGCAACTTCTGCTGGGGCCACCGCACCAGTTGACAGACTGACAAGCTCTCCATGGTCAAGGTTGAATGGATTCAACCAGCTGGTTTCCATCAGTGGAACCATGGACTGGATGTCAGCCTCATCTCTTCTGATTCTTGGCATCTGTAGGTCAGGATGACTGAAGTTGTCATGTTGGCCTACATGAACCATGTCCTTTAGCTGTCTCATATAAGTGCTTCGGTACTCAGATGTCAGGTAGTATCTAGCCACAGCTCCAGGTTTCAGGCTGAACCCTTTTGTGCCTCCAGGTGTCTGGGTGTCCTTGTTGACAGTCTCTTCGATCGTCTGGTCCACAGGTATCCACCCAAAGGGATTCTTGCAGCCGATCTGCACAGAAAACCCACCTTGCATAAAGTGGGCATGGATGTCAGGATGTTCGATGGGTAGCCGAGACATTGTGGCATAGTAGTAGGTCAGGAACCGGGCGTAGTTCACCTTGTCATCGGCAAAGCACCAGGGAATCATCTCTCGAATAGCTGCCAGGTGAAGCATCCATTTACCTTCTCGAGATGCTCGGATGAGGCCCAGCATAATCTCAACCATGTCTAGGTAAGGAATCCAGAAGGCTGCAAGGCTGTTCTCATCTCTGAGGGAGTTCAGGTAGGTTTCGAACAGCTCCAAGATACGTGTGCATGATTCATCCTGAAGCAGGTCCTGGAAGGATGCTTGGCAAACATTGTTGTGGAACTCTCCAATGCTCTTCAGGGCTTCTTCTAGGTGTTGGCTGTCTTCAGGATGAGTGTTCTCTATCCACAGAAGGAAACCTTTCCAGGCAAGCCTCATCAGTGCTTCATATGCAGTCTTGTGTGCTCTAACTGCCCGGTTGTACCTGCGACCTTCCATCAGCCCAGCCACAGACCCTTCTGCAATGACACCTGATTCAACAAACACATCTCTGAGTCCTGCATCTTCAAATCTCTTCCCTAGGATGGACAGGAGGTTGCAGATTGTGTGGAAGACGCCCATCCTGATGATGATGTTCTTTAATTTGTCATGTTTCCACACTATCTCAGCAACCTTGGCAAAGAGTGCTTGGTCAAACACACAGACGATCTTGTTGAGCTGTAAGGACTGCATGATGCCAAGTGTTTGCTCCAGTACGTCATTCACAGTTGACATCTCAGTTGCAGGAGCATTGATTGTGGGAAGGTAGCTCACAGTGTCCTGCATCACTGTCACATCATTGCGGATCTGGATGTTGAACCCTGTCCAGCTGCTTATGGTCTGGTTCTCAGGATCTGACATTCGAGTCAGGAGCCATACATGGTTCTTCTTCTTTGCATCTTGAACTTCTTTGTTTGTGTCGGAATCAAGGGCCATGACTGTTGGACATCTTGTTTCTTGATCTGTTTCCTCATCTGTATGGCTGCTTTGGTGAGGACATCCATGGATTTGATAGACTGTGCTTCACGTAGATCTTGCTTCATGTTGTGGGCTTCCTTGACAAGGTCATCCATTGACAGGCTGTCTGGATAAAGAAGCACCCTTCCTTTCTCATTTGAGACAAAGTGAAGTGACCCTTCCAGCTCACTTTCAAGCTTGCGACAAACATGCTTCTTTGTCGAGGGTTTGATCTTGGTGATGCCATGGGAGTTCATGGATCTCTCAAGCCTGGCTGTGAGGTCTGTTAAAGGCAATATTTCAGGGTTTGGGAGGAATTCAGTCCTCACATGCATGAACAGTTCCTCATAGGCTTGTCTCTCTGTCTCCTCATAATCTGCTGCCTCACTCTCTTCCTGTTGTACTTCTGAAGAGCTGGTAGAAGACACTCTTCTTGTGTAGCACGTCTTGTGGTAATTCCTCTCTGCGGCAACTAGGTCTCTGCTCAGCAATGCAAGCACTCTTAGATCACATTTCTTTATTGCCGCCTTGCGGATGGTGTCGTCTGCTCGTAACTCAAGACACTGCATAAGAGGTTCCCTTGATTTTTGTCCTTTGATGTATTTCGGCTTCTGGCAGAAGATGCAGATCTTGTCATACAGTCTTGAAGTAGGCCTACTTGGTGCATCCCTGGTCCTGGATGATGATCTTCTGGAAGCAGCTTCTGTGGGTTCAGCACTGGCACCTTTGGAGAGGATCGAGTCCAAAGACTTCTTCATGGTAAACATGCTGCGGCATTTGCGATGGTACTGTACCTGAGGTACTTCCCCTTCTTTTAGTCCTTTTGCCAAGTCAAGGACTGGGGCATGCTGTCTGATCTCTGCAGCCCGGAGCAAAGCCTTCCATGAATCCAGGTCCCTCAATGTCACCAGGGAATCAGAGTCATCGTCTGAGCAATGAATAAGACAGTTTGTGCACGGCCGCTTCTTCGGCAGGGTGGTACCTTGATCCATCGACATCACTCTGATCACTGTACAACACTATCTGCAACATACAAAAAGATAATATTGGTTAAGATATTAGTTTTGAAAGAAAAGATAATATAAGTATAATTGGTGAAAAAAAAACGCTTAAATCTACCTGTAATTCAAAATGTTAAGTTTCCAGCTGAAGATAAATACAATTATTGCAGGCAGTAAACACAATACAATGTAAAAAATAGTGTGAATCACATTTATTTTGCATTTTCCTTTTTAATCAAAAGGAAATAACCTTATTTGCATTGTTTTAATCCACATTGGTGGAGATAGAAATTTGACACTGGCGTATCTTTCATTTTTTGCAAATTACACAATGGCGCTAATGACAAAAAAATGAGTTTTAAAAATTATTGACAAAGCTACCTATCTCAAAAGGCTATCATATCTTATTACACTCATATCAACCCTATAAACATTTTAGTACTACTTTGGTTTGGTCCCCCCAGGTGGTACCGATAGCTGCTTTGGCCCATGGACGAGAAGGCCCAATGGTCATGTCTATGCCACAAATCACGGGCGCACTGAATTGAAAATATATAGAACGCTCATAACTCCGTGAAAAGTGAAGCCGCCATGTCGCCATCTTGGTCAGCACGACTTGACCAACTCGCTTCGCAGATCTCGTTTTGTGCGGCAAGAAACTGCTCCAATCGGTTACGGAAGGGTTGTGGAAAGACGTTTCACAGCTGTTTCAAAGACATTTAATTCATATCGCACAAAATCGATACAAAACACGATCGCATAAAAGGTGAAGTGACGTGTGACGGGATGGAACATCACGTGATCGCTCTGAGCGAATCAGTCTGGCGGCGGGAATGGAACATCACGTGATCGCTCTGAGCGAATCAGCGAGCTGCTCTGGAACCGGCTGAGATTAGCGGGTACTTCGCTGAAATGCGCTGAGGTAAATATGAATAAAAAATATGGATCGTCAAATATTTTGAGTTCGGCCATGTTCGTCCCACGCTCAATGGCCATGTCTATGTCAAATATCAAGCACGTAAGCCTCTCCGTTTAGGAGTCTATCGGTAACATTACACACACACACACACACACACACACACACAAACTGTGTTTTATATATGTATATATATATATATATATATATATATATATATATATATAACTGTGTAGCGTCTGTGTTGTCTTGTCTTGTCTTGTCTTGTCACTGAACTACTTTCTCAAACTTTTGTGAAATCGTACCAAACTTCTGGTATGCACCTACCTCTCCCGTCGGTATGTCCTAAGGGTGTTGTTGCAAAATTTTCCAATTTCTTCTTTTTTGGGGGGGGGAATTTTTTTGGGAAATTTTTTTTTTCAACTTCAAATAAGCCCGTTCCTCAGTATCGACGCTTGGTGCGGCGAGCGCAGCGAGCCGAGCCAAGCTAGTTTATCTATATATCTACATATCTGGGCCATGTCTGTTGTCACTGAACTTCTCCCTGAAACTTTTGTTTCCGTGGTTGTGAAGTGTTTTTAATAACGTGGCGGTGGTTTTGAATCACGTAGTGGTGAGGTATTTTGAATTATGTGGTGGTGAGGTGTTTTTAAATGACGTGGTGGTGAGGTGTTTTTAAATCACGTGGCGGTGAGGTGTTTTGAATTACATGGTGATGAGGTGTTTTTAATTATGCGGTGGTGAGGTGTTTTTAAATCATGTGGTGGTGAGGTGTTTTTAAATCACGTGGTGGTGAGGTGTTTTGAATTACTTGGTGATGAAGTGGTTTTTTTTGATGTGGTGGTGAGGTGTTTCGAATTATAATAATAATAATAATTCATTTATTTTGTATAGCGCTTTTCCAGAAGCCCAAAGGCGCTTTGACAGAGTGGAAAACATAATGCATAACAATACATGAAAACAACAATTGCAAAAAGACAAGAATCAAGAAAACAAACAGCAGCGATATACGGCATATATATAAGACAAGAATCAAAAAGACAAGACAAGAATCAATAGGGAAATATTTAAAGCAAAAGGAGGGAGAAGGAGAAGAGATAGTCAGGAGTTAAATGCTGTGGGTTGAATGTTGAATGCAGCGTTGAACAGGTGGGTCTTTAGTGATGTTTTGAATGTGGTGAGTGAGGAGGAGTCTCTGATGGTGTGAGGTAGTGAGTTCCAGAGGGTGGGAGCAGCGATGGAGAAGGCCCTGTCCCCCCAGGATCTGAATTTGGTCCGGATGGAGGGGGTCAGGAGGTTGGTACCAGCAGAGCGGAGGTTGCGGGTGGGAGTGTGTCTAGAGAGGAGGTCAGCCAGGTAGGATGGGGCCAGGTTATGGAGGGCTTTGTATGTCAAGAGGAGGATTTTGTACTGGATTCTCTGGGGGATGGGGAGCCAGTGAAGCTTGTAAAGGACGGGGGTGATGTGGTCACGGGTCCGGGAATGAGTGAGTAGACGGGCAGCGGAGTTCTGAATGTATTGGAGTTTATTGGTGATTTTTGAGGGTGAACCATAGAGGAGGCTATTGCAGTAGTCCAGACGGGAGGTGATGAAGGCGTGGATGAGGGTTTCTGCAGCCGTGGAGGCTTACTTGGTGGTGAGGTTTTTAAATCACGTGGTGGTGAGGTGTTTTAAATTACGTGATGGTGAGGTGTTTTAATTTACATGGTGGTGAGGTGTTATGAATTACTTGGTGGTGAGGTTTTTTAAATTATGTGGTGGTAAGGTGTTTTGAATTACGTGATGGTGAGGTGTTTTAAATTATGTGGTGGTGAGGTGTTTTGAATTACGTGGTGGTGAGGTGTTTTAATTTACATGGTGGTCAGGTGTTTTGAATTACATGGTGGTGAGGTGTTTTGAATTACGTGGTGGTGAGATGTTTTGAATTACATGGTGGTAAATCCACCTGTGGTAAATTCAATTGATTGGACATGATTCTGCACACCTGTCTATAGAAGGTCTCACAGCTGACAATGCATATCAGAGCAAAAACCAAGCCATGAGGTCGAAGGAACTGCCTGCAGAGCTCAAAGACAGGATTGTGTCGAGGCACAGATCTGGGGAAGCCTACAAAAACATTTCTGCTGCATTGAAGGTTCCCAAGAGTACACTGGCCTCCATAATTCTTAAATGGAAGAAGTTTGGAACAACCTGGACTCTTCCTAGAGCTGGCCGCCAGGCCAAACTGAGCAATCGGGGGAGATCGGCCATGGTAATAGAGGTGACCAAGAACCCGATGGTCACTCTGGCTGAGCTCCAGAGATCCTGTGTGGAGATGGGAGAAACTTCCAGAAGGTCAACCAAAACTGCAACACTCCACCGATCTGGGCTTTCTGGCAGAGTGGCCGGACGGAAGCCTCTCCTCAGTGAAAGACACATGAAAGCCCGCTTGGAGTTTGCAAAAAAACACCTAAAGGACTCTCATACTGTGAGAAACAAGATTCTTTGGGTCTCACACTTAATAAAGTGTTATTAATAAAGACACTTACTGTCTCGCACTTAATTAACCTACTGTATGAAATAAATCAGGAGGGCTGTGGGAAGTGAACCGAAGCTACCTGCCTATTCGCCTTAACAATCATGCATTTCAAATATTTACAAAATTATTGAAGTTTGTGCTCCTGGGGAGGAAGAGAAAAAACAACACGCAAACCTAACTTAACCAGAGACCTTAACCTCATGCTTGCAAAATTTCTAAAATTCCTAAAACATTTGTACAACCCCTTCCTACAGACCCGCGTCCCCCGGTGGATGCCAAAAGACACGACGTTACCTGCGGGGCCATCCCAATGCACCCCAAATTTCCGCAGGCCCTGTCCTGGTGTTACAGGTGAGTGACATGTGTTACGGATTCGTCACTTCCGTTGTGGTGGTTTGCATCCACTGTAAATATTTTTGATTCCATGTACTATTATTGTTTTCAAAAGGTTTATTGTTCATGAACTGTTTTCAAAAGGTAAAGAGTTAATGTTAAAAGAAACAGGAAACCGGATCGGGAACCGGACGACGAAGAGGAAGAAGAGGAAAAAAAGGGTGGAGCGAGTGAGTCGGACAAGAAGAAGGAGCCGAGCTACTTGCGGTCTGGAGCGAACCTTGGTGAGCAAGAGTCACTAGCGAACTTTCGAGTTTCCGGGAGGGGGATTCCTGCGACAGAGCTGTCGTCGCTATGGCCGATCAGCCTGCGTGTCACGTTTTTGGTGGTGGATTCCGAGGAGAGTTATCGCCGGGCCATTGCGTCTCGGGAGCGGGTTGTTGGCCATTTTGACTCGTGCAGGACTTGTGCTTCGCTCACGGTTTCGTCTCTTTTGGACCATTTTCACTGCATTCAGACGTCGATCTGGGGTGTGTGTGTGACGTGGCTTTTTGAAGGATAATTCGTCCATACCCGAGGGTGTGATCTCTCAGTCGCCTGGAGGGCACCTTTAGATTTCCTAGTCGCCTTGAGGGCGCCTGTGCCCCGCATTGGCAGCGGGACTGTTCTTGCCATCCGAACGGGATTCTGGTCTCGATGGGACATCATTCTGGCGATCGCTGGAGCACATCAACTTTGGCTTGGAGCCGGGAATAAGAGACGTTGGGAATGTTCTTGGTTCACTCACTTGGAGCGCAGTGAGTTATATATTACAAAACTGATGGTGCCATCATAGGATATTGATTGTACTTTTGATTACTATTGTTGTTGTACCGTTATTCTTGTGTGATCTTAATACAGTATTTATTTGCGAGTAACAATTGGGGTGGCTTCTCCATTGATCTTTGACATACAGAATAACACATTTTTCTGCCGTGACTCCTCTCGGGGCTCGGAGGTACGCCGTGACCAGGGGGTCGGGGAGGAGCACGTAACACGTGGCTCGGTGGATTTCACCCACATTCATTCTACACAAACCCATAACCACTCATACACATTCCAAAAACCAAACACATTTCAAAAAATCATTGCAACACGTATTTTACCCCCTCCCCCCCCCAGCCCCCCCACAGGACCATGGCTTAGATGTCATACACATGTGTGTTTCTACTAGGCAGCGGGGCGGTACCGCACAAGTAAGATGGTGGGTGGCACTTCAGGCTGTGGTGCCCGCAGTCCCAAACAAGTCGCCCGACTTACAATTTCTTTGCCCCCCCCCCCCACCTTTACCTCTTGGCCCGTGACAGCCAAACAACTCCTTACACTGTTACCCCCCCTGTGGGGGTCTCCACACACCAGGCTACATTGCCTTCTGCTTCCTTGCAGCCTCACAGGTCGCCAGGAGTCTCTCACCCCAGAGCGCCCAACAGACCCCACCACCAATGGGCTCCAATTTCCAGACACCACTGGCTGCCAGGGGTAATTACTGCAGAGGGGGGCCACAGTCATTGCTCCTCCAGAGCTTGATCCATACCTGCGGAACACACACCTTCCCCACCCACAAAATCAACAAAAACATTTCCTCCCCCGCTGCCATTCAATTCTCCACCACATTTTTCAGAAGATGTCACAAAAGGGTTTTTACAACAGTTGCTGCCATGGCCTGCCATTATGTGAAATCCCCGTTCACATTTAACCAACACATTTCAAAACACAATCACTCCTATTTCAATTTCCATTCTCCCGACCACATGAAAAAACAACACCTCTACAGATAAACAAACACCCCCCACAAGACACTGTGTGGCACACATCCGAATCTCCCTCACTGGCCATGTCATCACTCTCACCTGCCCCCTTCTCCAAATTACATGTCCCAATTTACATAAGCAAGTCCTCAAGCCTGGGACAGTACACATCCAAGCATTTACCTCAAGTGCAGGTACCTGCCGGTTGGTCAGGTCCAAAGTGCCATTCACCCTACAGAATCCCAAAATTTATCCCATTGGGCCTGTCAAATTTTTCCAAATTTCCTTTTTGTCACACAGTACTGTTAAGTATGTGGATCCGCCTCCAACGGTGATCTGAACTACACTACTACATTTGGCTACGACAGCTCCGCACCTTTACTGTGCAAGGGCCATCAGGACAAGCTGAGCAGTCGAAATGCCAGCATGGCCCATGAGTGTCCATTAGGGTGCGACCCACCACCCATCCTTCGGCCCCCCAGCAAGGAACATGGCCGCACCAGCCCCAGCTGGCCAATGTGGTGAGCACCTGCTGCCAACAAACACTACCACACCCAAAAACCTTGACCCTGGGGTGGCGGTCGCAGTGCGTGGTATCCACATCACGTCACCTGTGCCGCCCACATCCCCCAGTCCACACAACTGCAGCCCTCAGTGCCCACCCACACTTGACCATGCCAAGGTCCAGCAGACAGCCATGCTCCACCAGGAGACTCCTCCAGAAGACATGGTCCACACACCTCAGACACACACAGCACCACGTTGACCTCCAGGCTACCCAACTACATCTCCACAACCCCGCATCCCAACTATCGGCACAGTCGCCTCCGTAACCAGTTGAAGGCTATGTCCTGCTACCCTATAAATTTTATCCCAGCCTCCAACAATTTGGTCTAACACACCTGGATAAATAATGGTGCCACTGATGTCAGTGACCACCATGACATCACAAAATCCACCCTTAAATTTACATCTAACCCTGAGATTTCCAGTGCCAAACATTTTTCACATTTTACTAATCTCATCAAAGAAGGATGCTTCTCCATACACATGCCAGCCGAGCATGGCCCATGCCCCATATGCTTGGCTCGTTACAATCTCCCGATTCAACAATCCCATGGCTCTCGCCCCAAGCTGAGAGTCCACAAATCATAACGGAACATCAGTGGAAGATCATTCTCACACCATCACGTTCCACAGATGCCCCATGGTTGTCCGGTGGGCTATAATCCATCCCTTTACATGCGGATCGACCCGTGTCCATAGACCAGCACAGCATGGCAGGGCACCACATGCTGGCTGTCCCAGAGTCTCAGGGAGAGGGAGTCAGGCCGCATGCCCGGGCGGTCACCACATCAGGCCCAAGTTGGCCGTCCGTGATGCCGCCACCAAAACGCGACCTACAACACCTCCCCCTAGTGCTTCTCATTATACACCATCCTAGGTACCTGAGAAACCACCTCGGACCCCCCTGGAGGTCTTAACCCCCACCAGGGTCCGGTGACCCTGCCGGCCTGAGACACATGCTCGGGGTGGCGCCCCGATGGACAAGGGACACCACACTCCACGAGACCCCCCGTGGGGCCCAGGTCATACCATGACACCCATGGTCGGACCCCACATCCAAATCTCGCCAGCCCAGCCCCCCAGCTAGCTGGCATAATCCAATTTTGAAAGGGGCACCTTTTTCCTGAAGCCATCCCCCATGACCTCTCCCGGTCCAAATCCCGCAGCCCGGGGACCAACTCCCACCAAGGCTGGTCCAAATCAAATTCCCATTTAAACATAAATTTCTTTTTCCTTTTAAAAATTTTCATCTCCTGTGCCAAACCGCAGCTGCAGGTAACAACCCCTTCATCAGGTTGTTCTGCCCCTCCCTGCAGCTGTGCCACATTCCCTACGGGGACCAGTTTCTCCGAGGTTCTATTGCCCGACTCTTCCGTATCCAAATCCAACTCGGAGCCAAAACACTCCCCCTGCTGGGTATGCAATTTCGGAGCCTCTTGTACCCAATCATTGTTTGTGGTGAGGGTCCCCTCGGTCACCTCACCCTCCTCCTCGGATCGATTCACCTCAACCCCCAAGCTCCCTTGGACCTGGTCAAACTCTTCCTCGATGGGACTGTCACAGGTATCCAGCCGCTGTGTCACATCATGCTCATCATTCACATTCCCAATCAGTTCTGGCCCCACCAGGCCCTCATCAATAAATACGCAGTCCGGTTCCGTTACACGGACCCCCAATATGGTACCCCCGTTGGTGTTCTGCGGCATCCACACCAGCCCGATAACCTTCCAGGCCTTCATTCCTCAAACATTCCCCATTTAAATTTGCACACTCCCATTTACCTGTAGACACTCCCCATTCACCTCCAAATTTCCTTCCCAAACTTCCTCATTTACTTCCAATTGTTCATTCATCTCCCTTATTTAATTCCCCTCTTTACTCATTTGTTCATTCATTCCCTCTATCTTTCCTTCCAACCGATCACTCATCTCCATCATTTCCTTCCCCTGTTCACTAATTCGTTCGTTCATTCCACATGGGGTTTTCGTTTCTTTAATCTGGGCATCCAATCGTTCACTACCTCCCCTCATTATCCTCAATAATAGTTCAGTCTGAGCCTTCATTAACTTTTTCATGGCCCGGAAAGTTATCGGACCCGTCTCTTCATTTATTTCCCCGTCTTGGACAGGGGAGGTTACATCTCTATGCTCCACCCCCTCTATATTCGGCTCACTTCCAACACTTCCAGCATCTTCTATCTGCCCTTCCATAATACGCACCCCCTCCATCCATCGAGAGGAGGTCGTTTCTCCTCGCGTATTTTACCTCAGCAAAGATTTAAATTTTGTGACGTACCGTTTGCACCCTTCCCCACTCCAATGGACTAAAAAAAATTTTTATAGCCTCAATCCTATGAAAGATTTCACTCCAAATTCTCCAATCTTGACACCAAATTTATTCAGAGGATTCAAATCCCACTCCTCGACAACAGTTGTCGAGGTATCAAGAAGTTCGTATCCCACTCCTGACTACCATTTGTCGTGTGGACGGCCCTATTAAAACGGAGAACACACACCACGGATGATCAATTGAGCGTTAATTTGAGGCGACGATCAAATACGGACTCACGATACAAGCAGAGGCAGAAAAGAGGAGAAGAAGAGGTGGGAGCTTTTACCTGACACGGAAGGATCGAGCAGTCTTCAAACCTGCAAATTAATTCACACGAAAACGCTTTTATGTGCAAAAATAAACACGGCTTTATTGCCGGACCCCGAGAACAATGAACGCCTCGGGGAACCGTGCCAGTCAACAACTTTGTCAAATTTCTGAAATCCTCAATTTTCTTCCAGTTGACTTGTAATTTGAAGTGAATTTTTCACATCAGATCACTCAATTAAAGCACAAAATATTTTTGAGGTCAATATAGGCCAAAAGGTCAACATACGCCAAAGGTCAACAACTTTGGCAAGTTTCGAAAATCCTCAATTTATATCTTATTGACTTTAAATTTGAAAAGGATTTGCATATCAGATCAATGAATTCAACCACCAATTATGTTTGACTCATAATGTTTGACTATGGTTTGACTAATTATGTTTGACTAATGGTCAAAATATCACCATCGGCTGCATCTCTAAAATCGTCAATTTTCATCTGAAGGACTGGAAATTTGAAGAGGAATTTCAGATTTGGTCATTGAATTCAATCACCAAATTTTTTTTGAGGTCAGCATATGGCAAAAGGTCGACATAGGTCAAAGGTCAACAACCTCGGTGAAATTTCTAAAATCCTCAATTCTCATCCTAATGACTTGAAATGTCACCCCAATCACCAATAAACTCCAATACATTCAGAACTCCGCTGCCCGTCTACTCACTCATTCCCGGACCCGTGACCACATCACCCCCGTCCTTTACAAGCTTCACTGGCTCCCCATCCCCCAGAGAATCCAGTACAAAATCCTCCTCTTGACATACAAAGCCCTCCATAACCTGGCCCCATCCTACCTGGCTGACCTCCTCTCCAGACACACTCCCACCCGCAACCTCCGCTCTGCTGGTACCAACCTCCTGACCCCCTCCATCCGGACCAAATTCAGATCCTGGGGGGACAGGGCCTTCTCCATCGCTGCTCCCACCCTCTGGAACTCACTACCTCACACCATCAGAGACTCCTCCTCACTCACCACATTCAAAACATCACTAAAGACCCACCTGTTCAACGCTGCATTCAACATTCAACCCACAGCATTTAACCCCTGACTATCTCTTCTCCTTCTCCCTCCTTTTGCTTTAAATATTTCCCTATTGATTCTTGTCTTGTCTTTTTGATTCTTGTCTTATATATATGCCGTATATCGCTGCTGTTTGTTTTCTTGATTCTTGTCTTTTTGCAATTGTTGTTTTCATGTATTGTTATGCATTATGTTTTCCACTCTGTCAAAGCGCCTTTGGGCTTCTGGAAAAGCGCTATACAAAATAAATGAATTATTATTATTATTATTATTATTTACATATCAGGTCACTAAATACAACCACCAATTATTTTTGAGGTCAACATAAGCCTAAAGGCCAACATAGGCCAAAGGTCAACAACTTATTTTAGGGACTTCGCAAATATTGTGCTATGCATGAAATATTTTTTGTTTATTTGTTTATAAACACTTGTTTGTTTATTTGTTCAAATATGCTTCGGAAACCAAGAAACTACTGAACCAAATCCAACGAAATTTTACATGTTGCCTATGGGTACCCCAAGTATCTCTCTGGGTAGTACATCTGGTGGAGGTGGGTCAGGGTTGAGAGAAGACCCAAATTCTCTCTCTGTAAATGTGTATCATATAGCACCACTGGTGGTAGCTGTAACAGGACTCAATCTGGCCTTGTCACCAATCACAGTTAGGGTTGCATCTTTAACCAATATATATATACTAGTGGGGTCACCCTTGAGAATCCCACGGGCATTGACGTGTGTGACATTTGGACATCTTGATTTAGATGCTGCACATTAAATTTTACAAAATGGTTACTGGCAATTCATCAGATCCTAGAAATGGTGTAATGAACACAATTTATTTATTTCACATAATATGTGACCCATCACTCCTCGCCACCTGACACTCTCCTCTCTCCACCCTCACGCCTCTCCAATCCCACTCCTCCTCACACTCCCCTCCAATACCTCCTCACACTCCTCTCCAATACTTCCTCACACTCCTATCCAATCCCTCACACTCCCCTCAAATCGCACCTCACTCTCCTCTCCAATCGCTCCTCACTCTCCTCTCCAATCGCTCCTCACTCTCTGCTCCAATTGGCCCTCACTCTCCAACTCCTTGATCCTCACTCTCCAACCCCTCGATCCTCACTCTCCAACACCTAGCTCCTCGCTCTCCAACCCATAGCTCCTCGCTCTCAAACCCTTCGCTCCTCGCTCTCCAACCCCTCGCTCCTCGCTCTCCAACCCCTCGCTCCTCGCCTCCAACCCCTCGCTCCTCGCTCTCCAACCCTTCGCTCCTCGCTCTCCAACCCCTCGCTCCTCGCTCTCCAACCCTTCGCTCCTCGCTCTCCAACCGCTCGATCCTCGCTCTCCAATCCCTAGCTCCTCGCTCTCCAACCCCTATCTCCTCGCTCTCCAACCCCTCGTGCCTCGCTCTTCAACCCCGATCTCCTCGCTCTCCAACCCCTCGCTCCTCGCTCTCCAACCCCTAGCTCCTCACTCTCCAACCCCTAGCTTCTCGCTCTCAAACCCCTCGCTCCTCGCTCTCCAACCCCTCGCTCCTCGCTCTCCAACCCCTAGCTCCTGGCTCTCCAACCCCTCGCTCTCCAACCCCTTGCTCCTCGCTCTCCAACCCCTAGCTCCTCGCTCTCCAACCCCTAGCTCTCCATTTCCTGGCTCTCCAACCCCTCGCTCTCCAACCCCTTGCTCCTCGCTCTCCAACCCCTAGCTCCTCGCTCTCCAACCCCTAACTCTCCAACCCCTCGCTCCTTGCTCTCCAACCCCTTGCTCCTCGCTCTCCAACCCCTCGCTCCTCACGCTACAACCCCTCACTCATCACTCTCCAACCCCTCGCTCCTCACTCTCCAACTCCTCGCGCCTCGCTCCTCTCCCGTCTCATTCATTTTGGAAATGGAAGTTTCCACGCAACGCATGAATTGTCACGATCCTCAAGAGGAGGTGTCTCGTAATCATCAAATGGCAAGTAAATTACATTGTGAAAATTAAAGATTTAAAATAAACCTATTTAAAGTGTATGCGCACATAACTAATAAAAAAACGAAGAAATATCTCTCGGTTATTTCCTGAAACATATTTTAGTTTTTACTTCCGGATAATAATGTTGAATGAAATAAGAACGAAGAAATATATGTCGTTTTGTGACGACTGTAATCAAAAGTAAAAGTAATATATCTTAACGGAAAAGAAAAAGCGAATTTTTAATATATGTCGACATTTTCCCTGACTGTTATTTTAGGCGGTGTATTTTCGTGTATCATCGTAGCCCGATTTTAAAATATATATCTCTGCATTTTCCTGTGTGTGCATGAATGTTCTCAATTATTTCTGACACCGAGTCTAAAACCATCGATAAAAATTAAATCAGATGGTGAATTCGAGATAAAATCGTGAGGGTGACTCAATGAATGAGCTTTATTTTACCAGCCTTTGAGAAATCATTTCGTTCTATAAACAGAAACTTTCATGGGATTCTCTTCCCGTTTTTTTTTTCAACCGAGTCTAAAACTATGTTAGCGACTGTTAAAAATGAAATGATATATCGAATTTGAGTTGAAATAAACCTGTGTGAGAGAGAAAGACAGCACGGGCCTAACCAAACAGGCTTCAAAGCTATTCGAGTTAATAAAATGGTGGATATTTGTTTACATGAAGCCTCTCCGAGAATGGGTGGAGCTACTCTCTAAACGGAGTAAGCCACATCCCCGGACAGACAGACAGACAGACAGAATCACCGTAGCCTATTATATTATTATTATAATAATATAATATATATATATGTATATATTATATATATATATATATATATATATATATATATATATATATATATATATATATATATATATGTTAATATTGTGTGTGCTTGGGATCCTAGGATCCTGAGTTCGAATCCCGATCGATCATTGAATTAACACTAGTGAGGTTGATTCAGCCTGTCAACCTTCCGAGGTCGGCAAATTGAGTACCTGCTTGCTGAAATTGAGTACCTGCCTGATGAATGAGCCATTCGGGTATCCTGCGTCAGAGTGGCCACCCATCCAGGATTGTGCCCAATAGCCAAGGAAACTTCTTCGGCAGCCATATGCATTGTCACGGTGCAAAACGGAATGGTCATCATCATCATCAATATTGTGTGTGTGTGTATTATTATTGGTTGTATTATATTGTGTATACAGACACACAGACACACAGACACACACACACACACACGCACGCCTGAAAACATATTTCACCCTAAGAAACAAAATCAAAGCCATAATCCAACTTGCATTACCAGTGTTCTCGTAAAGCTGTGGAATAGTAAACTGGCCACAAGTGGATATCAAAAAACTAGATATCAAAACAAGGAAATTCCTCAGTATCCACAAAATATTCTACAAAAATTAGTGCATCCCAAGAATTTACCTGGAAGGAGACGGCGGCCTGATGGAACTCAATCAAGTGCAGAGAGCGATGACTGTAGGATTGGCAGAGTAGGCAAAAAGCTCAACAGACTACCAAATCCAATTTGTATATAAGCATGAACACAGCAAGCCAGAAAAGGTATCTCTCACTCACCTTGCAAAAAAATTCCAAAAACAGGTGCGATTAGAAGATGTCACACACCAAACCCAAACCAACGAATATAGCCCCACCAACTGCAAAAAAGACAAAAGAAAAATACAGGATGAAACATCAGCAGATACTGTATATACAGTAGTGACAACTGGGAGAAAGACAAAAGAGCAGGGAAATACAAGCGTTACGCCGAGGTCCCCCGTCGGTGAAGTGATGCGAGTTGACAAAGTGGAAGACACAAGGCGGCCATCTTGGATTTTGACGTGGCGACCCAATTTTCAAAACTGTTCTTCCTTTTGCCTAGATACACCCACACACCAGATTAGAAGTTGGTACTTCGCTTATTTTTCAAGATATTTCGCTCACAAGGTTCAGACATATATATGGTGGAGGCCATCTTGGATTTTGACGTGGCGACCCAATTTTCAATAGCGTTCTTCCTTATGCCGAGATACACCCACACCCCAAATTAGAAGTTGGTACTTCGCTTATTTTTCAAGATATTCATCTCACAAGGTTCAGACATACATGGCGGCGGCCATCTTGGATTTTGACGTGGCGACCCAATTTTCAACAGCGTTCTTCCTTGTGCCTAGATACACCCACACATTAGATTAGAAGTTGGTACTTCGCTTATTTTTCAAGATATTTCGCTCACAATGTTCAGACATATATATGGTGGCGGCCATCTTGGATTTTGACCTGGCGACCCAATTTTCAATAGCGTTTTTCCTTATGCTGAGATACACCCACACACCAGATTAGAAGTTGGTACTTCGCTTATTTTTCAAGATATTCAGCTCACAAGGTTCAGACATACATGGCATCAGACATACAGGGTGGCGGCCATCTTGGATTTTGACGTGGGTTGCACTCACACACCAAATTCGAATGCGGTCCTTCGCTTACACACGCACGCATGCCCGCACGCACGGACGGACGGACACACGGACGGAGGGGAAAACCATCTTTCCCCTTTCGCTCCGCGGTGCGACAGGGGACAATAAAAAAGAGTTGGACAGATTGGGGATAGACAAAAAAGGATCACTGGAATGGCTAAGAAGAAGTCAGCTCAACTGGGATGGAGAATGAATCATATTATTAATGCCAAAGACCAAGGACACCACACCAATGGATTTTAAAAGACTGCAGGACTGAGTCAATTAGACAAGTGTAGGTTCTGCAAGGTAGAAATAGAAATCACGAGTCACCTCCTATCGGGATGTAAAAAAAACTCATGTCAAAGCAGCTGTACACCCAAAGGCACAACGAGATATGTAGAATAATCCACTGGCACATCTGCAGAAATTTCAATTTCCCAATGCCACAAAACTCATGGAAACAAGAACCAAAAGCAATCATGCAAAACAAAGACATAATGCTCACATATGACCTGATCATCCCATCCAGCGTGGACGTATAAAACAAAGCATTGTGGCCGGACATAGTACTCTGATACAGAAAAGAAAAGACAGCATTGCTGATTGAGATATCAGTACCCAGCGATTTTGGGCTGCATAATGCAGAAATCAAGAAAATGACCAAATACCAATACCAGAAGAATGAAGTGCAAAGATACTGGAAGGTGAAGAACACCAAAATTGTACCAGTGATAATTGGGGTAGCGGGAATGATAAAGAAGAACCTTACAGAGATCTTTAAAACCATCCCTGGGAACATTACCACAAATGAACTACAGGTGGAGGCTGTATGGGGCTCAATGACAATCCTGAAAAGAGCCCTTGGAACAAAACTCTGAGAACAACACAACTTCACAACTTGGCCCATGAATCGCAATCCTTCACGAAAGTGGGGGTGGATACTACAAGTCCTGGGAGGACTCCGTTCCACCTTCTAAAACCCAAATTATGGAGATAACAACCAACCACACCCATTTTCTATAAGATTGGGGCAATTGGGATGATACCATTTTTACCTGCAACATGTTGCAGGTCTACAAGAGCTTCACATTGCCTTTGTTGTTGTTGTTAGGGGTTCTTGTTGGTGGTCGATTTATGAAAAGTGCAACCATCGGTCGGACAGCTGCTGGACCACACCCACATGCATCGCTTGACTCCACCCACCATTGCACCGAGTCAAAATTATATGGCCGCCATCTTGGTTTTCTGGTGGGCCTAACACACCGGCCGATTATACACTGCCCGGGTTTGTTGCGTCAGATTTCCATTGGCTTTAGTTGGGTTGAGTGTTATTCACGACGTGGGACCCCAAAATATGTAATCATATGTCGAATAATAGTAAGGTTTAATAAAGCATATCAGAATGCACGGTATGTCATAACGCATGTAATCAAGCGTTACATTATGCAAATTACTCGAAGAAATAGCGTTACGTAACTTTTGAACGGCTTCATATGAGGGCGAAGCAATCCGTGACTGTGTGATGAATCAGCTTGATCTGATATAACCGTGGTGAGGGTGACATGGATAAGAGGCGAAGAGTTCATTTTTTAATAGAGCATTAAATGTGTGTGTTCCCAATCACGCTGTTAATCTTTTAAGAGTGCTTTAAATGCGTATTTCCTATGCAGCCCATTACCAGATTTTGTCGCAGGTTGTGACACATTGCAGTCATTGTTGTTAAAAAGAAGAAAGGTGCATCCAAGTAACTAAATACAGTCTCTGCTAATTTAAGTAATAAGCAAGAGCCGACCCGGTCTCTAGCGTTTCACCGCTTCTCAGTAAGCTTCCTCAGGCCAATGTACCCCAAGTCTCGGCATGTGTCCACAATATATATATTGTTACTGATCGCGGTTTAGGATGTTGTTTGCCGAGCGAAGGCTCCGCGACCGAACAGTTGTTACCCGACTCACCCGATTCACCCAGAACTTTGGCCGTATCGCACCGCAGCTGCCCAATCTGGGAAAAGACTAAAACGACGAAATGCAAAGAGGAAAAGGAATAAGACGAGAAGACGGACAGAAGAGTAATTGGATTTATTATACACACAAGCAAAAAGAAGGCAGTCACGTTTATTTACAACACATAAGACGCAGGTGACACAGTGCAAATACTAGCTTATACAGACTTAATTAACCCAGGGACAGAACAAACAAAACAAACTCACGTACACAAGAAGGGTGGAAAGGCAGGAGGTGGATGGCTGGAGGGAGAGGAAGGTCCAAGGGGGTCCTGCAGCACGATCGGCGCGTTTAGCAGCCGCCGTTCCTTCACGGCCTTGCTCAAAACCGCCGTCCAGGCCCCAAGTGGCTGTTGGGTGTTGTTGCTGCTGTGGCCGCCGCTGCTTTCCCAGGACTTGTCTGACTCGTCTGGTCCAAACCCTCAACTCAACAACACTCTTGCACGTCTCCCTGTCCAACCACTCTTTCTCTCTTGGTCCAACCACTCTTTCTCTTTCTTGGTCCAACCACTCTTTCTCTTTCTTGGTCCAACCACTCTTTCTCTTTCTTGGTCCACTCACTCCTCACCACCGACTCCCCAACGCAACCAACGCAACCAACTGACCACCACAACGCTTCTTGCGCCCGCGCCTTTATAGCGCCTCCAGCGATCAAGCCGCCGGCCTTCAGGACACGCCCATCGGTGTGCTCACCTCGGCCCTGGTTGGTCACGCGACCCTCTGGCTCCGCCCTTGATGACGACGGGCGGGCACACCCCTCTTCCCCGACCCGAGCACATGTTCAATGGTGGTTTTGGAGGGGATGTAATTGGCAATCGAGGCTTGGCAATGACGAAAGGGGATGTGAAAGGAAATGGAGATTTTGGGGATGGGAATGAAAGGGGATCTATTCTCTTTCACTGGTGCAATGGAGTACTTCAATTAATGGGAGACACAGCCTTACTCTAAAACACAGAATAAGATATAACTATCGAACAGGGGTATTCTATTATTGGCTGACGTGTATGCTTGTGGACTAATTATGGGATGCCCTTTCACCTTTACACAGCTCCGGAGGCAGGGGGGCGCAGAATAAACAATAATCTATCTATAATTCCACTAATCTCTGTCTGTGTGTGTGTGTGTGTGTGTGTGTGTGTGTGTGTGTGTATGCGACCGCTGTTTCTCGACAACTACCGGTCCGATATACTTGAAACTTGCCAGGTATATTGCTGGGGACCCGAGGATGTGCCTTTTCAAGGTTTCATATTAATCGGACAAGTAGTTACCGAGCTATGTCCAAAAAACGATTCAACCAATCAGAGAGCAGCGAGTTATCACGTGTGCCGAACGTGGCGAACAGACTCTGCCTCGGACGGCACATTTGAGAGCGTATTCATTTATTTCACGTTGGCAAACTATGTTGACGTTAAACTATGTTTTAAAACTAATTAAAACTACTTTGCGATTCATCGTAACTGCGATTCGTAACTGCCGTTCGCTTTGGCTTTGCGAATGGACCAAACCATTTCATGTAAATAGAGGGGGGGGATTGTCACCGTACTCGCAAGACGTTCGCTTTGGACCAAACCATTTCATGTAAATAGAGGGGGGGGATATAATTTTAGATATAGATATAGTACGGGCATGCCCTAGTAATAATAATAATAATAAAGCACACAATAAAAAAAATACAGTCCTCATATCCGCAACACTGCACCCTCCTCCTCTTAGGCACGGCCCGGGCCTACAACTTTTATTTAGTGTGACACGTAGGTGTAGTTCCCTCTACTTTTAACCTGACCCTGAGTGCGACAGTTTTAAAACATAAATAAATGTGTCCCGCTGCTCCATTGCACCCTGCCTAACAGACTTACGCCCACAGTTAACCGAATTGCGGAACGGTCTTCGAACTATACACTGACGGTGGGGAGCATTATTTACAATGACGCTATTTTTATTTACAAAACTAACCCAGGACCTGTGATTGTTCTTTCTGGGGGGGGAGACAGTCTGCTCTGCATCAATGCACCATGAAAGCACCCAAAAACGCACCAATACACCCAAGCACCAATCGGTGCAGTCATTACTGTTCATCAATGTTCAACAATAAAAAATAACCAAACAACCCCTAACCCTGCAGGTGATCTCTTGCTCTTCGGCTCCCTCTGCTGGTTATTATTATTTGTTCTTCCAGATGTTGTCATTCTTTCATTTTCTTACTGGCGGCCTATTTGCAATAAAGTGTGCCCAATGTGTCCTTTTTATTTTCTTTTATTTATGGCCCACAGGGCCGACTACGTGTGCTTCACCTGTGTGGCATCGGTGCCCTGTGGCCAAGGTCCGCCAGCAAGATTTCGGGCCCTCATGGCCGGTTCCAGCAGAGGGGCCATGCCCCAACCCATGGGGTCCATCAGTGGTGCTCGGCCACAGGCATGTGGTCCATAATGTGGTGCATCGATGCAGACAGCTGGTTCTGGGAATTTCGGGCGCACAATGGCCGACCCACGCACGCTCCCCTCGGCGCCCAATGGCGCACAGGTCATGTGGGAGACAAAAGAGACAATTGAGCGAGGGGTAAGGTCACAAGGGTACACATCAATAAGGCAATGCAAGGCGAAATGCGTACGGAGGGCGAAGTGAGAAAGCTCGTCCCTACCGTACGTCACCCCCCTGTCACCTACACTACCCTTGCCCTTACCCCATATTTACAAAATCTACCCATTTACAAATTCGTCACGACTGTCACGTCTTCCCCATATTTCTCCTATACCAAATTCGTCTCCACAATCCCTCTACTTCAAAATTTGCCATCACCAAATTCATCATCAATCCTCATAAGGAGGAAGAGATGGAACATCAAAGCACAATGTCACACCCACGTCATGATGCGTCTCACAATCCAAACATTTGCATCATAAAAAATAATCAAAACATGGCATGGTGTGGAGTTCCTGTCACCTCAGGTGAGTGGATGCAGATGGTGCGAGGAGACTTCATCCTAACTACTTTCTAAATGACATTAACACACTTTACACTACCCGGGGTCTTTCCCCGCCCATCCATTGGCCAACTTACACTATGGGTTCTAAAAACCAATTCCCATTGACCAAACTGTGGTGCTTCTCAATTTGGGGTCTCACTCCCCCGATTCATCTCCCGGTGCCCTCGCACAATTTCTGGGCTGCGACGTGTAGCTCTCCCAGCAGGTCTACCCACCTGCACACCTCCACCACTGTAGTTGCCACCCGAGCTTACCTAGCTCCTTACCTAACCTATCTAATTTGGGAAGGCCCCTCCTGGCTCTGTCACCCCTTGGTGCCCTCTGGCACTGGGCTACCCGGGTCCGTCCTCCGGATCCTCGGGCCCCATCCACAACTACCGGCTCCCAGAGCCCACCTGCGGCCTCACCTGGCCGACATCCTCACAGTGGTGGAGCGCCCAACCAACTACACACACTAACAGGCTACACGCCCAGCCATTTCCACAACACTAATGCACCCATCCAATCACCATTCTTCCACCCGCACCACAGATGCCAATATCCAACCACAATTTACCTATACCCTCTACCTAACACTTACTCTACCCGCCCCGGGTATCCGTGATGGGGGTCCACTCTTCCCCCATTCACACCTTCGCACCATCCACTCCACTCCACAACTTCCACCATACTCACTCCACAACCATCCATTCCAATACTCCAGATATTCCACACTACCATTTATTCCACACAGCCACATACACCTGTTGTTGCACACCTGTGCAATCACCCGGTGCCACCTGCACCCTCCTTTCTTCCTGGACCATTTGGTCAGCACAACACGCAATCACCACTACTCCCTCATACACTGCTCCATTCACCTGTTCAGTTGCACACCTGTGCAATCACACCTGTTCAATCCTCAAACACACGGCATCATCTCAGCTAACTACTCCCCTCTGAAACTTGCGCTTCCCAGTCGCCCCTTTAAACTATTGCGCTCCCACGTCATTATCATCCACACTAAACTACCTGCGTCCCCACTACAGGTATCAGTCACTAACTAACCTTAACGTTACCTAATGTCATCTTCGCTAGATCCCTACACACGATATCCTAACCCACCCGGGCTAGTTTTCACTGCCATCAACCCCATAATCTAGTGCTCCTTTGCCCCCCCCCCCCCCCCCGTCTGTGAGGGATGGTGGATTTGCCATCCCACCACATCGGGGAGGTCCCACTATCAATTTTGCTCGTCCAAATTCCAACCAATTCAAAAATTTTCCATTTACTGCCAATTCTACCCACTATTATAAATTTCGTATCAAATCACGATCACTATCACTATCACCATCATCACAGTCCACTATATCCTAGCCTCGGTGCGTCGTGACATCATTAAACTCGGTTCGTAAAGCCGAGCAATGAATTCGGGTGGTTTGGTGGCCTGCAGGTTGAATCCGTCCGGCTTTCGGTTCAAGGGAGGTGGTTTGGTTGGACCGAGGTTCCACGCACCATCTCGGCGCGGCACCTTGCAGTCCCGGGCCCGATGGCTCAATCTCCCCCGGTCGGAACCCCGTCCCCACGAGGGGGCACCGTTCCGCCTCCTCCCACTCGCCCTTGAACCGGACCGGTCGCCTGGCCCGACAAGGCCCGGACTCGACCGTGCGGGGTGGGGCCAAGCCCGAATCGGCAACGACGCTTCGAAGAGAAGCGACGCAGCATCGATCCGCGCCGGGCCTCGCACCCAACAAAGCACACCGCGCCCCGAGTGCTCGCATCGGCTATCCGTCGCCCTAACCACTAACCCGGTTACCGTCGATGCTTCACTTGCATGCTCACACGCATACGCTACCCCTTTCACCCTCACAAAACCTGGCATTCCAACGCCGTCCGTACATTCCACCAACGCTCTCCCTGTTACACACCACACCTCTCGCGCACACTCTTGCGCACACCTCTCCTCCGTTACGTCCTCCGTAACACTCACCATGGGCGTGCACTCTGGCATCCACCCACTAACGCGCTCACACGGGCTCTCCCACACTCGCGCTACCACTAACTCAGGTGTGCTTCCTCGCACACGTTCCACCACCACCTTACTCTCCGTGTCACACTTCGTACACCCCGACGTGCATTCTCGCTCGCACTCGGTTTCACACTCGCGCTCCGATGTGCCCTCTCGCACCTGCGCCATCACCAACTCACTATTCGTGTCACACTCCGTACACCCCGACGTGCATTCTCGCTCGCACTCGGTATCACACTCGCGCTTCCTAACACGCTCACCCCTTGACGCACACTTTTTTTCCACACGCGTGCCATTTCCACTCACACGGGACCCTTCACCAACGCCCGGATGCTTCCTCGATCCCAAGCGTGCGAAAATTCTTTTGTCGCCAAACATCCTCTTACAAAATCTCCCCGCACAATACACAGCACGTCTCACCTTCGGGGTTCTTCTTCCTCCCTGCACCAAAACCTGCAAACTCTTTATTTGGTTAGTGCGTACAGCATCAGGATGTGCATTTAGACTTTGAGCAATTTCCATTCCTTCCTCCGATTGTTGCTCTTTTAACTTTAAGTCCCCGGTCTCTCCAATTTCGACTATACCCATAATTTCTTTGTTCACCTCGACGACCGTTGGCTTTAATAAAATTCCCTCTACCTCATCGGTCGCCGGCTTTTCCAAATCCCGGGTCGCGATTTCTACCCCGGTCATTGTACCCGTGCTTTTCTCCGCTTCGTTCAACCAGTGCTTCTCGACCCGCGTTACCTCGTCGTGCACCCCTGGGACCCTTTCGCCCAACTTGCGGTCTCTGTCCCTCTGCTCCCTTGCCTCTCTATCGGCCCTCATTCCGTTCGTCATTACTTCCATTTTTGCCATCATTTCAATCATAAAGACTCGCATGTACTCTGGCATCTCTGGCTCGGCTGCCGCGACCATGGGCGTGGCTAAATTTGGTGCCGCAACAACCATGTGCGCGAGGACGCCATCTTGTGCGTCTGATACCCCCTCAACCACATTGCCAATGTTCTCCTCCTCTCTTTCATCCACATACATTTCCCCGAGGTCCTGGGTCGATTCTACCCCGTCTATCTCTCCCAACGGCATCCCGTCGCCTTGACCAGCCATGGCGCGATTTCAAAATTCGGGTTTTGTAAAACAAAACAAATTTCACCGTTAATAATTTCGAGCGCGTGAAGCGCGCTTCGGGTCCAATCCCACTTCCCGACACCAATTGTTATGGTAATAACACAATTGGTGTCCAAAATTTGGGCTAAATAAATTTAGTCCCAGGTTCGAATCCCAACTCCTGACAACCAATTGTTACTGATCGCGGTTTAGGATGTTGTTTGCCGAGCGAAGGCTCCGCGACCGAACAGTTGTTCCCCGACTCACCCGATTCACCCAGAACTTTGGCCGTATCGCACCGCAGCTGCCCAATCTGGGAAAAGACTAAAACGACGAAATGCAAAGAGGAAAAGGAATAAGACGAGAAGACGGACAGAAGAGTAATTGGATTTATTATACACACAAGCAAAAAGAAGGCAGTCACGTTTATTTACAACACATAAGACGCAGGTGACACAGTGCAAATACTAGCTTATACAGACTTAATTAACCCAGGGACAGAACAAACAAAACAAACTCACGTACACAAGAAGGGTGGAAAGGCAGGAGGTGGATGGCTGGAGGGAGAGGAAGGTCCAAGGGGGTCCTGCAGCACGATCGGCGCGTTTAGCAGCCGCCGTTCCTTCACGGCCTTGCTCAAAACCGCCGTCCAGGCCCCAAGTGGCTGTTGGGTGTTGTTGCTGCTGTGGCCGCCGCTGCTTTCCCAGGACTTGTCTGACTCGTCTGGTCCAAACCCTCAACTCAACAACACTCTTGCACGTCTCCCTGTCCAACCACTCTTTCTCTCTTGGTCCAACCACTCTTTCTCTTTCTTGGTCCAACCACTCTTTCTCTTTCTTGGTCCAACCACTCTTTCTCTTTCTTGGTCCACTCACTCCTCACCACCAACTCCCCAACGCAACCAACACAACCAACTGACCACCACAACGCTTCTTGCGCCCGCGCCTTTATAGCTCCTCCAGCGATCAAGCCGCCGGCCTTCAGGACACGCCCATCGGTGTGCTCACCTCGGCCCTGGTTGGTCACGCGACCCTCTGGCTCCGCCCTTGATGACGACGGGCGGGCACGCCCCTCTTCCCCGACCCGAGCACATGTTCAATGGTGGTTTTGGAGGGGATGTAATTGGCAATCGAGGCTTGGCAATGACGAAAGGGGATGTGAAAGGAAATGGAGATTTTGGGGATGGGAATGAAAGGGGATCTATTCTCTTTCACTGGTGCAATGGAGTACTTCAATTAATGGGAGACACAGCCTTACTCTAAAACACAGAATAAGATATAACTATCGAACAGGGGTATTCTATTATTGGCTGACGTGTATGCTTGTGGACTAATTATGGGATGCCCTTTCACCTTTACACAGCTCCGGAGGCAGGGGGGCGCAGAATAAACAATAATAATAATAATAATAATAAAGCACACAATAAAAAAAATACAGTCCTCATATCCGCAACAATATATATATATATATATATATATATATATATATATATATATATATTGTTACGGATCCGGGACGACGGCTCTCCCGTTAGCAAGGGGGATTAACCCTTTGTCCGTTATACTGGCCGTCGCCGATCCTGGGGCTCTGTGACGTCACTGGTGGTCAGCCACGACCAGGGCAATCGGGCCAGAGACCCAAAAAAAGACCCCCGAATACCTGCTTACCGTGACCTCCAAACCAGCGAGGAGACAGCCCCGCCCGAGTCGCGACGGTAATGGACACGCTGAGCGAAGCGAGTCACGACCCAGGCCGTTAACAATTACTAACCCGATTATAGCGGTTTTAATCGTGCCACGTAGACCAATGAAAAGAAAAGACTAAAGCAACTGGATGAAGACGAAACCAAAGCTTGGAGAAAGAGCACACATTTATTATAACAAACACAAGAGGAAAAGAAAGATCAAAGCTGTACAAAGGTAGAAGGATGTAAAAAGAACACAGGGCAGCCTTATCTATACAGTCTTACTTATACCCAGGGCAGAACAAACAAAGACAGACTCACACGGGGATGATGACAGGAATCGCAGGAGAAGGTTCGTTCAGCTGGCAAAGGTGGCCGGATGGGCTCGTTCATTCGTCGAGGTTCCGTTCCGACCTCGCGCTGTTGGTTTAAAGCGAACCCGACAACCGCTGGGACAGATATTGCCGCGTCGACGCCACGACCCCCTCTCTCTCTCTCTGTCAGTAATAATGGGATTTCCTCTCTCAGGCAAGGCACGATCTCTCGCGTCAGGCAACCCTCTTTTGCTGCGCACTCGTGCCTCTGCTGGTCTCAACGGCTCGTCTCCTCCCATCTCTTCTTGCGCGATCCTCAAACGCATATATTAAGTGGGGTCGTGACACGCCCTCGGCCGTTTGGGTCCCGCCCAGGTGCTCTGTTTGTAGCTTTATTTGGTAACGGAGCTGAACAGCTCCGCCCTTGTGGCGAGCCACGGTCACGCCTCTTCTCGGTCACCCCACCTTCTTGTCCAATACAGAGCACGGAGCACATGTTCAAAATGGTGGCGAACGCAGCTTTCAAACCAAGGCCAGTTGAGAGGGCATGCACCCCACGCTTGTCGAGCTGCTTTGCAGAGAGAGAGAGTTTGCTGGGGTATGGAATTATTGAAGGGGAGCTATCCTTATTTGTTAATGCAACGTAGTCTCAATCTAGTGGACACAGAGCCTTAATTAAACATAGAATCGGAAATAATTAGCAAGATGATTCTAAGATTGGCTGCGTGTTGCGATGGCCTAGGGTGCGATATTTAATAATTAATAAAAGGGGATTATATTACAAAGGGGGATATTTACAAGTGAAGGGGGGGGGGGGGTCCCAAATCTGTAACTATATATATATATATATATATATATATATATATATATATATATATATATATACATATATATAAATATATACAAATATATACAGACTTGGCATTTAATATGGAATTATTTTTTTTTCTTGACGCGTTTACTTTCTTAACTCAGTATATCAATATAGTGAGTTTCTTTTACACTTTGGTGATTTATTTGTTAAAAGAACCATGTCCCTGATTGTCTGTCGCAGCAAGAAGTCAACAACAGGATTATATCACAGGTGGCGTGGCAAAATGTACGGACAGGTGCATTTGATGATTGGCTTCACAGTCGGGTATACAAGGGTTGTTACGTTCTGTATTAGTGGAAAACAACTGCTGCACGTCTCCAAAAGTTATAGTCGCTTCCTCTGGAGATGGT
>NC_136261.1:213975273-214009802 GCF_964187855.1 Myxine glutinosa | reverse complement strand
CTGACGCCAACCCTTTTTGCCGCCTTCAACGACAAACAGGGAATTACCAGTGAACTGGTACTCAATTAGCCGACCTCGAAGGATGACAGGCTGAGTCAACCCCCCTGGCATTAATTCGGCGATCGACCGAGATTCGAACCCAGGATCCTAAGCCGGCACCCTAGCCGCTAGCCCAACACCAGAAATGGTGTCATGAACACAATTTATTTACGCACAAGCACAAAGCAAGACGGGCCGATTTCCGATTCCGACGGGCCGACGGGCGAGACGGGCCGATTTCCGATTCCGACGGGCCGATTTGGAGCAAGAAAAAGAACGAGACGGGAGAAAAAGGAGAGAAACGAGACGGGGGAAAGCCGATTGGAGAGGCGAGTGAGGCGCGATTGGAGAGGAGTGTGAGGCGCGATTGGAGAGGAGTGTGAGGCACGATTGGAGAGGAGTGTGAGGCGTGATTGGAGAGGAGTGTGAGGCACGATTGGAGAGGAGTGATTGAGGGGAGTGTGAGGCACGATTGGAGAGGAGTGTGAGGCACGATTGGAGAGGAGTGTGAGGCGCGATTGGAGAGGAGTGTGAGGCGCGATTGGAGAGGAGTGTGAGGCGCGATTGGAGAGGCGTGTGAAGGATTGGAGAGGAGAGGAGTGTGAGGGATTGGAGAGGTGAGGGATTGGAAAGGAGAGGGAATGTGAGGGTTTGGAGAGGAGAGGAGTGCTAGGTGGAGAGAGGAGAGTGTCAGGTGGAGACAGGAGAGTGTCAGGTGGAGACAGAGAGTGTCAGGTGGAGAGGAGTGAGGGGTCACATATTATGTGAAATAAATAAATTGTGTTCATCACACCATTTCTGGATCTGATGACTTGCCAGTAACCATTTTGTAAAAATGAATGTGCAGCATATAACTCAATATGTCGAAATGTCACACACATCCATGCCCGTGGGATTCCCACGGGTGACCCCGCTAGTATATATATATACTAGCAGAAGTACCCGGCATTGCCGGGCGGGGGAGGGGAGGGGGGAGGGGAGGAGAGGGAGAGGGGAGAAGAGGGGGAGGGGGAGAGGGGAGAAGAGGGGGGGATGGGGAGGGTGAGGGATGGGAAGGGGTGGGAGGGGGGAGGGGGGGAGGGGAGGGGGAGAGGGGAGGGGGGAGGTTACATTACACCGATTTACATTGAAAACTGCTGAAATATGTACGCAACTTCAACTTAGCACAGTTTAGTAAATACGCGAGATAAATCCATGCGGTAAAAGATTGCTGAGAGTTGCTAAGACCTACGACTTAGAAATTCCACCTGGACACACTTCAGGGGGCACTTTCAAAGGGGAGATGTGCTTATTCTTTCTCAAAAATATTTTAGGTGTGGTATAGACACGATATTTGCATGCATCGGTTTCAAAAATCGAGCAAATATGGTAAATATTACTCACGTGAAACCAGGATCCGTCTCGGTGGTAGCCATGAGTGTGTAGATGTCACATGATCCGTCATGAAGAGTGGTTAAGTCCAAAATATGACATACCATGGCATAAAAACGATTTGCCCGCAAAGCATTGCACCGCAATGGCGGTCACAGAGTGCCATGCACAGCGTGACGTAAGTAGTGCGTGCAGTGCCCCTGGCGGAATTACAGGTCCCTATCAAAGACATTTAATTCATATCGCACAAAATCGACAAAAATCGCCACAAAACACGAGCGCTTTTCGCTCTGAATTACGTGCAAACGTGTGATGGAAATACCATCGCCCAGCATCGAATGCCAACCAAGATGGCGCCTGGTAACTGCATCTCCACCTATGTGGAGTGAATGGCAATGGTCACATCACAATCACATGATCGCTCTGAGCGAATCAGTCTAGCGGCGGGGATGGAACATCACGTGATCGCTCTGAGCGAATCAGCGAGCTGCTCGCACTGGCTGAGATTAGCGGGTACTTCGCTGAAATGCGCTGAGGTAAATATGAATAAAAAATATGGATCTCGTCAAATATTGTTTCAGCCATGTTCGTCCCAGGCTCAATGGCCATGTCTATGCCAAATATCAAGCACGTGAGCCTCTCCGTTTCGGAGTCTATTGGTAACATTACACACACACACACACACACACACACACACACACACACACACACACACACACACACGCACACACACACGCACACACACACAAACTGTGTTTTATATATATAGATATACATATATATATATATATATACACATATATACATATGTATATACATATATATATATATATATATATATATATATATTTATATATATATATATATATATATATATATACATATATACATATATATATATACATACAGACACAAACGCGTCGTTACAGAGGAACGGCTTGTTTTAGCTGAGGATAATGACTGTACCTGAGTTGCTGTGTTATCATGATTTAAACCAATCATAATACAATTATTTTGCACAAATGCATTTGTTATAGAGGTGATATTACATTTTATAAACAATTGAAGTTTAATATTTAAGTTGGAAAAAAAACATTTTTTCAAAAAATAAAATATAATTATTTTCAAGAATTTTCAAAAAAAAATGCTTACGACGTACACACAGGAGAGATAGGTGTTTACCAGAAGTTTGGTACGATTTCACAAAAGTTTGAGGTCGTAGTTCAGTGACAAGACAACACAACATAGACACTGCACAGATACAGTATATATACACACTACATGGCCAAAAGTATGCGGACACCCCTTCTAATTAATGGATTCGGCTATTTCAGCCACACCCATTGCTGACAGGTATATATAATCAAGCACACAGTCATGCAATCTCCATAGACAAACAGTGGCAGTAGAATGTGCTGTTCTGAAAGCTCAGTGACGTTCAACCATCATAGGATGCCACCTTTCCAACAAGTCAGTTCGTCAAATTTCTGCCCTGCTCGAGCTGCCCTGGTAAACTGTAAGTGCTGTTATTGTGAAGTGGAAACGTCGAGGAGCAACAACAGCTCAGCTGCGAAGTGGTAGGTCATACAAGCTCACAGAACGGGGACCGCCGAGTGCTGAAGCATGTAGCACTTAAAAAATTGTCTGTCCTCGTTTGCAAAACTCACCACCGAGTTCCAAACTGCCTCTGGAAGCAACGTCAGCACATTAACTGTTTGTCGGGAGCTTCATGAAATGGGTTTCCATGTCCGAGCAGCTGCACACAAGCCTAAGATCACCATGCGCAATGCCAAGTGCCGGCTGGAGTGGTGTAACGCTCACCACCATTGGACTCTGGAGCAGTGGAAACGCGTTCTCTGGAGTGATGAATCACGCTTCACCATCTGGCAGTCTGACGGACGAATCTTGGTTTGGCGGATGCCAGGACAGGAAAACGATACCTGCCTGAATGCATCATGCCAACTCTAAAGTTTAGTGGAGGAGGAATAATGGTATGAGGCTGTTTTTCATGGTGCAAGCTTGGCCCTTTAGTTCCAGTGAAGGGAAATCTTAATGCTACAGCATACAAGGACATTCCTGGTGTTGGGCTAGCGGCTAGGGTGCCAGCTTAGGATCCTAGGATCCTGGGTTCAAATCCCGGTCGATCGCTGAATTAACGCCAGGGGGGTTGACTCAGCCTGTCATCCTTCCGAGGTCGGCAAATTGAGTACCAGTTCACTGGTAATTCCCTGTTTGTCGTAAAAAAAAAAAAAGGCGACAAAAAGGGTTGGTGGCAGGAAGGGCATCCGGCCGTAAAACATTGCTTCAAAAAGGGGACCAAAAAACAACAACAACCACGGTCCCCGAAAAAGGCCAACCCCCGCTTGCGGGGAAAAATGGCCTCTAAAGGTGGCCATTTTTTTTTGGCCATACAATGACATTCTAGACGATTGTGTGCTCAAACTTTTTGGCAACAGTTTGGGGAAGGCCCTTTCCTGTTTCAGCATGACAATGCCCCCGTGCACAAAGCGAGGTCCATACAGAAATGGTTTGTTGAGATCTGTGCCAGATATGTGCCATGTGGAAGAACTTGACTGGTCTGCACAGAGCCCTGACCGCAACGCCATCGAAGACCTTTGGGATGAATTGGAACGCGGACTGTGAGCCACTGAGCCAGGCCTAATTACCCAACATCGGTACCCGTCCTCACTAATGCTCTTGTGGCTGAATGGAAGCAAATCTCCGCAGCAATGTTCCAACATCTAGTGGAAAGCCTTCCCAGAAGAGTGGAGGCTGTTCTAGCAGCAAAAGGAGGACCAACTCCATAATAATGCCCATGATTTTGGAATGAGGAATGAGATGCAATGAGATATATACATAAATTATAATATTATTTATTATTATATTATGGGAAATATTTGTCAATATCAAGAACAGTTTCCATCAGAGCTGCAATGCTGGCAGGTTTGACCCTTTATAGAAAGAACCTTTAAAGAACAATTTTGCATAAAGTGTAAGTCTCTGCACCATGTAACAGGAATAAACCTACAATTTAGTCTATGCAAAAAGTGCCTGAAAAGCAGACATTTACAAGCAAAAATTCAAAACAACATGGGCTACTTTTTTATGTTCCCTATGTTCAGGGATATGTTGTGCAACCCTAATCCCATGTTTTTATGACACCTGCTTGCCCATCAAAACAAGCATCAATAAACAACGTTATACGTTTCAAAAATAACTTCTTAGAACGCAACGGACATTTAAAATATTTAAACTTGCAGAAACATGCCAAAATAAACTGATGTTTCACAGGTGATGAGTTGAGAGTTTTGTGCCTGAAGTCAAATTCTTACAATCCTTCACGTCTCGATCCCAAAATGCAGGCACGTGCAAGGTCAAGTCTCTACCTGCATGTATTCGGGTTAGGGTGCAATAGGCCTATGTTTGCCAACAATACAGCAAACGCCTGTTTCGTGTTCTCGCCTGAACTGATGGCCCATAATGTTCATAACCCAGGTTGAAATCTCAAATCCCATGTGCATATGTCCATTGTCTACTATTGGCTTTACTTACTTTACATACTCCTCATAAGCCTGAGATAAATGTAAACAGTAAAATAATCCTCAGCCTTTCTCTAAGACACTACGATAGTGTCCTTTTGCAGAGAGAATTTGTTACCACCTTTGAAGTTGTGGTGGTGAAAATGGTAATTTCGAGATGTTGACCTAAACTAGGGCTGGCAAGAGGTATGTACACTCAACTCTAAGTTATGTATCCCTGGATTTGAATCGCGTCCCAGTTATAAACTGTCATCCTGGTGTTTCGCAACAGGGTGATATTCGTCAATGTGTGTGCCTGTCCTGCGGATGGCTGATAAACTGGGCGTGCTATCTGCCAGGATTAGTTGGTAGGCGATAAGTATCCCACGGTGTCCTTCATGAAGAGTAGACAAGCCATCGCTGGCACTCTGACCAAATTACAAATTCCTGCCCTGACCTCCTGAGCGGAGTGGCGACCCAACCAGGATTGTAGCCCAGTAACGACGGCAGCACCAACGCTCTGCATAGGGCTTGGTACATGATGATGATGAACTGAACAAGTTTACGGATACCAATCGTGGCCGATAGATAACATTTTGCTGCTCAATACATTGAAATGTTCACAATGCCAGTCCAATTCATTGGGACAGTATATTCGTTTGCAAATGCAAGTGGCCACTGCAAGCCACTGTTTTGTGGCGTGGTTATTCCCAGCTAGCACAATAATAAATACATAATGGAAAAATTGAGAAAACATTATTTTGTAAGGTTTTAAAAACGTCATTATAACGTTATCGAAGAACATTAATTCTATAACCTTTTAAAACGTTTTTATGTTCATAAATTCAAATTATGTGCAGATCATAATTTGTCCGGGTGGAAAGCAGGTGCTTTTTCAAAAAAAGAATTCTGGGCGTCTTCTCTGCCAGGGCGTGAAACTATTTTTCAAAAATTCAAACAATGTTTTCAAAAAAAATCTTTCAAAAAGCACCAAATGGTTCAGGCCAAGATGCTGGACTGTTCTGAAGTGGCCAGCAATGAGTCAAGATATAAATTCCATTGAACACCTGTGGGGAGACCAGAAAACAGCAGTTGGGAGAAGGCACCCTTCAAATCTGGAAGAACCGGAACAGTTTGCATAAGAAGAGTGGGTCAAACTGCCAGTAGAGAAGTGTAGGAAGCTAATTCATGGCTATAGGAAGCGCTTGACTGCAGTTATTTTGTCCAAAGGCTGTACTACCAAATGTTAAGTCGTTGGTGTCAATAATTTTGTCAACGCCATTTATTTTTATTTTCTGATTTAAAAGGACATATTAAGTTCTGAATCAAAAACAAAGGTTCTGTAATATTAACAGTGAAATAAAGAATTGTGGACACCAAATACTTTTGTCAATTTCAACTTGTTTTTAGCGAAAATTGTGAGTTACGTGAAAAAAGTGCAAGGGTGCCAATATTTTTGCCCACGACTGTATACCTATCATATATATATATATATATATATGTGGCGGACACAAAAGCCCACTGGCGTGGTGACATCATTCCGCGCACCAAGTGGGCGGTGGCCACGCCCGAGGGGTAGGCGTGGCCTCATGACATACACCGGGCGCGCAGCCCGGAGCGCGCCAGTGTTACAGTGAGCTCCTGAAATAAAGACGCTTATAAGTTACCGCTTGTCCGCTTCCTCCTTGCTCGCAAGCAGCGCGCGTAACGCCGCGCTTTACTGGTGACCCCCTCGACGTTGGATCTGCCGGAGCGATCCTTCCACACGCGACGCCATTGCCATGGCCAACTTCATCAAACTTCCCGAATTTTGGGAGGCTCAGGCCGAAGTCTGGTTCGTCCAGGCCGAAGCCCAATTTCAGCTTCGGCACCTCACCGGCGATGACACGCGCTATTGCCACGTCGTCGCCTCCCTCGGGCCCGGCACGGCCGCTCGAGTTGTGTCTGTCCTTCGCAACCCACCGGACGGCCACAAGTACGAGGCACTCAAGCGTCTACTCCTAGCCACGTTCGGCCTCACGGACGACGCACGGGCCGACCGCCTCCTGGATCTCCCCGAGCTCGGTGACACGCGCCCGTCGGTCCGAATGGACCATATGCTGTCACTGTTGGGCGACGAAGCCCCCGGTTCTCTATTCCGGGCGCTTTTCCGTCGCCAACTTCCAGCGCAGGTTCGCCTCGCGTTGGCCGGGACCGGGCTAACGGAACCCCGAGCATTGGCGGCCGAGGCGGACAAGTACTTCGCCGCTTCGGACACACGGGCGAGAGTCGGCGTGGCCGTCACGGCCCTCGTGGCTGATGCTGCTAATGCTGCTGATGCTGCTAATGCTGCTGATGCTGCTGATCCACAGCATCAGCTTATACAGCATACGCAGCATGCTGATACGCACCTCGTGACCGCCGCCACGCCCCGCCCACCGACGCGGCGAAAACCGCCACTGCGGGGAAACCCGCCAACTCCACTGGCCTGGCGGAGCCAGCCACGCTCCTCCAGCTCCACCAACCTGGTGCTGGTTCCACGCCAAGTTCGGCCACGAAGCTCGGCAGTGTCATCCGCCATGCTCCTTCAACAGGTCGGGAAACGCCGGGGCCGGCGCTCAATAGTGGCGATGAGCGCCGGCCGTTCGAGCAGCCTGCAGTTCATAACGGACACCTTCTCCGGGCGCCGTTACCTGTGCGACACGGGAGCGCAGGTGAGTGTCGTTCCCGCCGGCACGTCAGACAAGCACGCCGCGGGTGGGGGCCCCGCGCTGCTTGCCGCGAACGGGACGCCCATCCGTACGTACGGAAAACGCTGCCTCTCTCTGCGGTTCGGAGGGCAGGTTTTCCGATGGAGGTTCGTCACCGCCGACGTGCCCATGGCACTGCTTGGCGCGGACTTCCTGTGCGCTAATGGGCTCCTGGTCGACGTCAATCGCAGACGTCTTGTCCAGGCCGAGACGTTCAGCTCGCTCGCTTGTGCGTTGCCCAGCTCGGCGAGCAGCTCAACAAGCGGCTTGCCAAGCGGCTTGCCGAACGGTTCGGTTCCGGCCACGTTGGTCTGTACGCTTCCGGCAGCGGACGCATTCACCCGCCTCCTCGCCGGCTTCCCGGCCCTCACGCGGCCCACCTTCTCGGCGGGGGCCATCAAGCACGGGGTGGCCCATCACATCCCCACCGTCGGGCCACCGGTCTACGCCCGGGCACGCCGCCTCGAGCCGACGAAGCTGGCGGTGGCAAAAGCTGCGTTCGCTACCCTGGAGCGACTCGGCATCGTTCGGCGCTCAGAGAGCGCTTGGGCATCGCCGCTGCACATCGTGCCGAAGCCCGGCGGGGGATGGCGACCGTGCGGGGACTATCGCCGTCTCAATGACGCCACGACTCCCGACCGCTACCCCGTCCCCCACATTCAGGACTTTTCCGCCCGTTTGGCGGGCATGTCCTTCTTCTCGAAGGTGGACCTCATACGTGGCTACCATCAGGTCCCCGTCAGGCCGGAGGACGTCCCGAAGACGGCGGTCATCACGCCATTCGGACTCTTCGAGTTCCTGCGCATGCCCTTCGGTGTGAAGAATGCGGCTCAGGCGTTCCAGCGACTGATGGACAGCGTCCTGCGCGACTTGGATTTTGTCTACGTCTACCTGGACGATATCCTCGTCGCCAGCGCGTCCCGCGAAGAGCACCTACGCCACCTCTGCACGCTCTTCGAACGCCTGGGCCAGCATGGCCTGATTGTGAACCCCGCAAAGTGCCGGTTCGGCGCCGCCATAATCGATTTTCTGGGGCACCGTGTCACCAGGCACGGAGCCGTCCCCCTGCCGGCCAAGGTGGAGGCGGTGAAGGGGTTTCCGCGCCCCCGCACGATCAGAGGGCTGCAGGAGTTCCTGGGCATGGTGAACTTTTACCATCGGTTCCAGCCCCGTATCGCCCAGCTCCTGCGCCCCCTGCACGAAGCTCTCCGAGGTACGCCGGGCAAAGGCGACGTTACCTGGACCGAGCAGATGGACACAGCGTTCACGGGCGCGAAGCTCGCCTTGGCTAACGCCACCATGCTCGTGCACCCGGCGCCCGATGCACCGATCGCCCTCACCACCGATGCCTCGGACTACGCGGTGGGCGCGGTGCACGAGCAATGGGTGCGTGGAGCTTGGCAACCGCTGGCGTTCTTTAGCCGGCAGCTTCGCCAGCCCGAACGCCGTTACAGTACCTTCGACCGCGAGTTGCTCGGGCTTCACTTGGCGGTCAGGCACTTCCGCCATCTGCTCGAGGGCCGTGCGTTCACTGCCTTCGTCGACCACAAGCCGCTGATCTTCGCGATGGGCAAGGTCACCGAGCCGTGGTCGGCCCGGCAGCAGCGTCACCTCTCGGCCGTGTCCGAGTACACGACGGACATCCAGCACGTCACGGGGAAGGACAACCCGGTGGCGGATTGCCTTTCCCGGGCCGTTGCCCACGCAGTCCACCTCGGCATCGACTATGCCCGGATGGCAGCGGACCAGGCCTCTGACCCCGACGTCCAGGCCTTGCGGACCGCCATCACGGGCCTCCGCGTCACCGAGGTGCCGTTCGACGGCGCGGGCGCTGCCCTCTTGTGCGACGTCTCCCTCGGGCGTCCTCGCCCCATCGTGCCCGCGGGCTGGCAGCGCCAGGTGTTTGACGCCATCCACGGCCTGTCCCACCCGGGCGCGAGGGCCTCCCAAAGGCTGATCGCCGACAAGTTCGTCTGGCATGGCCTCCGGAAGGCCGTCCGCGGCTGGGCCAGGATGTGCCTCGCGTGCCAGCGCGCCAAGGTGCACCGGCACACCCAGGCCCCGTTGGCCCCGTTCACGGTGCCGGAACGCCGGTTTGACCACGTCCACGTGGACCTGGTGGGACCTCTGCCCCCCTCGCGGGGTTTCACCTACGTCCTCACCATGGTGGACCGCACCACCCGGTGGCCGGAGGCCGTGCCCTTGGCGTCGACAACGGTGGCCGATGTCGCGCAGGCTTTCATCGCCACCTGGGTCGCCCGGTTCGGCGCCCCCTCAGACATCTCGTCCGACCGCGGCCCCCAGTTCACCTCGGAGCTCTGGGGGGCGGTCGCGCAGGGGCTCAGGGTCCGGCTGCACCAAACCACGGCCTACCACCCCCAGGCTAACGGCCTGTGTGAGCGATTTCACCGCTCATTGAAGGCCGCGCTCCGGGCCACCCTCCGCGACGGCGGCTGGGTCGACAGGCTCCCCTGGGTCCTGCTGGGCCTCCGGACGGCGCCCAAGGAGGACCTGCGCGCATCCGCGGCGGAGTTGGTCTTCGGGCAACCACTGCGGGTGCCGGGCGAGTTCCTCCCCGACTCCACGGCACCATTGTCCGCGGCACAGCAGCGCTCCGCTCTGCAAGAGACCGCCCAGAGGTTCGCCCCGGTGCCAACGGCATGCCACGGGCACCCACCAACGCACGTCGCCCCGGAGCTTCGCACGGCGGAGTACGTCTTCGTCCGCCACGATGCCCACCGGACACCACTGCGGCCCCCGTACGACGGGCCTTTCCGCTTGCTGGAGACCGGGGCGAAGCACTTCACCCTGGACATCGGCGGTACTCCTGACCGCGTTTCGGTGGACCGCCTCAAGCCGGCCCACCTCGACGTGGACCATCCACCGCCAGTGGCCCGACCCCCACGTCGGGGCCGCCCCCCTGTGGGCGGACCCCCGGCACCGCCCAGCCCCGCCGCCACGCCGCCCCCCGGTCCTGCACCCATCCCAGGGGCAGCCAGGGGCATCCCACCTGGCATCCCTGCACCCCAGACGCCGCCGATCGCCAAGGGGCGCTTCGGCCGGGTCATTCGTCTGCCCCGCAAACTGGCCCTCCAGGTGCGCGGGAATTCTGGGGGGGCGTGTGTGGCGGACACAAAAGCCCACTGGCGTGGTGACATCATTCCGCGCACCAAGTGGGCGGTGGCCACGCCCGAGGGGTAGGCGTGGCCTCATGATATACACCGGGCGCGCAGCCCGGAGCGCGCCAGTGTTACAGTGAGCTCCTGAAATAAAGACGCTTATAAGTTACCGCTTGTCCGCTTCCTCCTTGCTCGCAAGCAGCGCGCGTAACGCCACGCTTTATATATATATATATATATATATATATATATATATATATATATATATATATATATATATATATATATATATACATACATATTGTTATGTCAGTAGGGTAGAGCAATATCTAGAGCCAGGTAGATCTGAATAGGTAACATGCTTCAACTGTCGTGATAGGGAATCTACCTTTTAATATGTTCTGTGTAGTCCGGTTTGTCGGGTTAAGATGTATACCTGTGAACATACCAGGATGTTCGAGTGTTATATAGTGTAGGGATTAAGATAACAGCCCTGTGTGTCAAACCTGGTAGTCAAACCTTCGTCCCTTATGGCAATGCACTCATTTAGACACTTAGACAGGCCCTTAGCGCAACATTAAATAATTCCCTTCCCTGACAGTTGCGGATATGGGATTTGGATCCATCCATATCCGCTTGTAAATATTCCCCTATTTCCCCAATACTTCCCAACTATCCCCAATCCCCCATTCCCTAGTCCCATTTTCTGTAAACAACACTCTGTAGCCCCGACCTCCCCCTTTTTCCCCCATTAAATGTCGCATCCAGGTCCACCGCATCTCACGTAGACAACTATAGGACATCTTGCTAGTTATTCTTAGTCTATGTCAGTTAAGGACTCGTTTCCATTAATTCTGACTCTTCGTTGCACCAGAATGTGATTGTATGGCACCGTTAGAAAGTTTAGGACCTCCCAATACCTCCCCGCAGCTCTTCCTCATGGTACAACAACAACTACAACAACAGCGGCGGCGGTGCGGGGAGTGTGTGTCCTCACTCCGGCTTGGTTAGCCGCCATTGAACATGTGCTCCGACGGGGTTACCACGCAGGGGCTCGCTGTCAGCTCCTCGTCAAGGGCGGAGCCCGGTAACCCCCGCACCCAATAAAAGCGGCGGACCGATTCCATCTGGGGCGGAGCTAACGAGCCGAGGGCGTGTCACTCCCCGCTGGGCATGCGCAGGAAGAGGGAGGTGACGTCAGATGTGCCCCCAGCACGGAGAGAGAAGACGCCACCTCCAAGCGCTGAATACCTCCCGCATCTCTGGACCGGACCGCGGTTGATTCTGCCCCTGAGCCAAGGTGCACCTTGTGCTATCGACTGCCTGCCCTTCCTTGCCATCAATCCCTGTGTAAGTCAGTCTTGTCCCGTTTGTCTGTGGTCTGTCGGGATAAGATAAGACTGTGTCTAAGTGCCCATCTTTTCTGTGCTTTACCTCTTACCGTGTAATCTACCCGTTTCTGCATCACCAATATTATATCCTCCTCCGGAGGTCTTGAGAACTGTACCCCTTGTGTCATTGCATTTATCCCAGCCGTTGTGTCCTTTCCTTCATTGATTTAGCATAGCGCGACTTGGTCAACGTCGAGTGGAATCGGGCGGGATAGGGTTCTAATCGGGGAGTAACTGTGCGGACGCGGTAATACCAAACCGCTCGGTAAACTAACATCTAAAACCGCGTCTGTAACAATTGGTGTCAGGAGTGGGATTTGACCCGAAGCGCGCTTCACGCGCTCGAAATTATTAACGGCGAAATTTGATTGTGTTTTACAAAAATAAAAACCCGAATTTTGAAAGTCGCGCTATGGCAGATCAAGACGGCTGGGTTCCGGTAGAGGAGAGTGAGGCAGGTTCGATCCAGGACCAAATTGAGGGACAAGAGGAGAGCGAAGCAGTGAGGGTGGCAGGTTCGCAAAATAGCGTCGTCGCGCACGAGGTTACGGGCGCGCAAAATGGCGCCTCGCACATGGCCACGGCGACCGCGCCCGCGACCGTAGTAGCGCCACCGGTGGATTTGAACCTTTTTTAAATGCAAATGAAGGCCCTTATGGACAAGAATAATGAAGAAATGAAAAACAGTATGGGGGCAATGAGGGACGAATTGGGGGGCGACATGGGGGCCAATAGCCAACGGTTAGAACAAAGGATGGGGGCCCAGATCGGAGGGTTAGGGAGTAGAATAGAGGGATTAGACAATAGATTAGGGGAAATACAGGAGGGTTAATGGGGTAGAAAACAGAATGGCCGCTCAAGAGAATCAAATGGAAGGGATGCAAAAGGGGTTAGAGGGGTTAGAAAACAGTATGGAAGGCAAATTGAGGGACATGAGGGACCAAGCGGAAAGGGAAGTTAAACAAATGGGGCAGCAGATAGAGGGGGTCAGAATGGGAGTAGAAACTAAATTGGATGCTCACAGGGAGGAAATGGAGCAGATGAGGGTGGCATCCGGGCAGGAGATGCAAGTGATGGGAGAAGAGATCAGAAGAGGTGTGAGTGAGGAGGTCGGAGGAGTGTGCGAGGAGGTGAGGCACTGTAAGGAGCGCATGGAGAATGGAGGTGAGAGTAGTGAGAGTGACACGGAGTGTGAGTTGGTTGTGACAGGTGAGCGAGGATGTACACCTGGAATGGAAGGATGCACACCTGGAATGGTAGAGCGTGAGTGGGAATGCACGCTGGAATTGGTCGTGAGGCACGTGGTTGGGTGTGCGGGTGAGAGCACACCTGTGGTTGTCACAGAGGAGGTGACAGAGGAGGGGGCACGAAGAGGTGTGTTGGTGAGGTGTGCGAGCAACGAATGTGTGCCAAGGTGTTCGGTGGTCAGGTGTGTGACCAAGTCTGTGGGCGGAATGAGTGTACCGGGGTGTGTGAGGAAAAAGTGCACGCCGAGGAGTGAGTGTGCCGTCAAGAGTGAGTTGGTCGAAGCGTGTGTGCGAGGGGGTACATGGAAGCGCGGGGTGGTGAGTGTTACAGAGGATGTAATGGGAGAGTGTGCGCGAGAAAGGTGTGAACTGGACAGGTGTGTGGAGCAGTGTATGAGTAGTGAGTGTTGTGGATCAGCGCGAATGCGCTTGGGTAGAGAAGGGTGCAGGTGGCACCAGGTGTGAGAGCACAGGTGTGCAAGTAAAGGTGGTGTGGAGAGAGTTGGAGTAAGTGGTACGGAGTGGTGTGCATGGTGCGAAGGTGTGGATGGGGGAAGAGTGGACCCCTTTCACGAGTACCCGGGGAGGGTAGTTTAAAGAATAGTTAGAAGGTATAGGTAAATTGTGGTTGGATATTGGCATTTGTGGTGCGGTTGCAGAATGGTATTGTGGATGGGTGCATTAGTGTTGTGGAAATGGCTGGGCGTGTAGCCTGTTAGTGTGTGTAGTTGGTTTGGGCACTCCACCACTGTGAGGATGTCGGCCAGGTGAGGCCGCAGGTGGGCTCTGGGAGCCGTTAGTGTCAGTGGGTGCCTGAGGATCCCGGGTGTGGATCGGGCAGCCCGTGCCAGAGAGGGCACTGAGGGGGTGAGAGTGCGAGAGGGCCTTCCCCAGTTAGTTAGGTTAGGGTGAGGAGCAGGTAAGCTCGGGTGGCAACTACAGTGGTGGAGGTGTGCAGGTGGGTAGACCTGCTGGGAGAGCTACACGTCACAGCCCAGAAATTGTGCGAGAGCACCGAGTGTTGGATCGGGGGAGTGAGACCCCAAATTGAGAAGCACCACAGTTTGGTCAATGGGAATTGGTTTTTAGAACCCATAGTGTAAGTTGGCCAATGGATTGGCAGGGAAAGACCCCGGGTAATGTAAAGTTGTTAAAGCCATTTAGGAAATAGTTAGGATTGATGAACCTGTCGCACCATACGCAGCCACTTACCTGTGGTGATGATGACTCCACACCTGTGTTCCTTTGTTTTGTGTTGCAGGAAGTGAGAATTGCTGTTGGATTTGTGAGACGCATCACGACGTGGATGAGACATTGGGGTGATTCCATCTCTCCCTCCTTAGGAGGGACTGATGATGAATTGGTGATGGCAAATTTTGATGTTGAATTGGAGATGGCAAATTTTGATGAGAGTTGGAAATGGCAAATTTGATTGGTTAGGAGGGAGAGAAGACGAATTTGGTTTATGGGAGGAACGGGGAAGACAGTAGGGACGTTTGTTGATGTGTAAAGTAGATGTTTATGGGTAGTGTTGTGTTTTGTGGATACAGTAAGGGGTAAGGGAGGGGCAATGTAGGTTACCTGGTGGGGGGGGGGGCATACGGTAGGAACGTACCTGTCTCACCTGGTTCCCATGTGCCCCAGTGTGCATCACCTTGTATTGCGTGCACTTTTGCGCCCTTACCACCTTACTCACTTGTCTTCTTTTTTTGTCTCCCACCTCCGAGGATCTGGCTTTGGGGCAGAGAGAGAGGAGAGAGAGGTGCTGGCTCCGCAGTTGTGGGCCTGTACTTTCGCTGCTTGCTGCCTGGATCGATACACCATATGGACCGCAATTTTTGTGGCCGCCCACCATGGACCGCAGTTCTTTTGCGGGCAAGCACCACCCGTTGATGGACCTCTGGGTCAACGTGGCACCTATGCCATAGAGGTGAACCACTATAGTTGGCCCCCTGACGGCCACAATTTAGAAATGGACGCGGTTGGCGCCTTTCTTTATTTCTAGGGAAGCCAGAACACCAAGTGGGCTCCAAGGCAAGACCAGCGGCAGAACATCGGCCGGCTGCGACACCACCGGTGATTATTGAACACTTTATTGGTACACCGGATGGTGCTGACTGTATGAATAAGGGTGGTGCTTTTGGTGCTTGGATGGGGTGCTCTGGACATTATTAAAGGCCGTAGGGCCACAGGGCACTCGTGGGTTGGTGTATCGATGCTGGCATGCGTGCTCTCTCTCTATGCATAACATCTGCATGTGTTCCTCAAAGAACAGGTCCTGGATCGTAGTGTAAATATCAGTGTAGTCTTGTGTAAATGATGCTCCCTACAAGCTGTATGTTTAGTTTGAGGATTCTTTCCGCGATTCGGTTATCCTGTGGGTGTGTTTCTGTGAGGAGAAGGGTGCAACGTCGCAGGGGGACATATTTACTCATTTGTGAACATCTGTAAAACTGTCGCACTCAGGGTTGAGTTAATAGTAGAGGGAACTACATCTGAGTGCCACACTAACGTCAGTAAAAATTTATCGGGTCGGGACGCCCCGAGGTAGAGAAGGGTGCAATGTTGCGGATATGGGATTTGGATCCATCCATATCCGCTTGTAAATATTCCCCTATTTCCCCAATACTTCCCAACTATCCCCAATCCCCCATTCCCTAGTCCCATTTTCTGTAAACAACACTCTGTAGCCCCGACCTCCCCCTTTTTCCCCCATTAAATGTCGCATCCAGGTCCACCGCATCTCACGTCGACAACTATAGGACATCTTGCTCGTTATTCTTAGTCTATGTCAGTTAAGGACTCGTTTCCATTAATTCTGACTCTTCGTTGCACCAGAATGTGATTGTATGGCACCGTTAGAAAGTTTAGGACCTCCCAATACCTCCCCGCAGCTCTTCCTCATGGTACAACATCAACTACAACAACAGCGGTGGCGGCGCGGGGAGTGTGCGTCCTCACTCCGGCTTGGTTAGCCGCCATTGAACATGTGCTCCGACGGGGTTACCACGCAGGGGCTCGCTGTCAGCTCCTCGTCAAGGGCGGAGCCCGGTAACCCCCGCACCAAATAAAAGCGGCGGACCGATTCCATCTGGGGCGGAGCTAACGAGCCGAGGGCGTGTCACTCCCCGCTGGGCATGCGCAGGAAGAGGGAGGTGACGTCAGATGCGCCCCCAGCACGGAGAGAGAAGACGCCACCTCCAAGCGCTGAATACCTCCCCGCATCTCTGGACCGGACCGCGGTTGATTCTGCCCCTGAGCCAAGGTGCACCTTGTGCTATCGACTGCCTGCCCTTCCTTGCCATCAATCCCTGTGTAAGTCAGTCTTGTCCCGTTTGTCTGTGGTCTGTCGGGGATAAGATAAGACTGTGTCTAAGTGCCCATCTTTTCTGTGCTTTACCTTTCTGTGCTCTGTGTAATCTACCCGTTTCTGCATCACCAATATTATATCCTCCTCCGGAGGTCTTGAGAACTGTACCCCTTGTGTCGTTGCATTTATCCCAGCCGTTGTGTCCTTTCCTTCATTGATTTAGCATAGCGCGACTTGGTCAACGTCGAGTGGAATCGGGCGGGATAGGGTTCTAATCGGGGAGTAACTGTGCGGACGCGGTAATACCAAACCGCTCGGTAAACTAACATCTAAAACCGCGTCTGTAACAATATATATATATATACATACATATTGTTATGTCGGTAGGGTAGAGCAATATCTAGAGCCAGGTAGATCTGAATAGGTAACATGCTTCAACTGTCGTGATAGGGAATCTACCTTTTAATATGTTCTGTGTAGTCCAGTTTGTCGGGTTAAGATGTATACCTGTGAACATACCAGGATGTTCGAGTGTTATATAGTGTAGGGATTAAGATAACAGCCCCTGTGTGTCAAACCTGGTAGTCAAACCTTCGTCCCTTATGGCAATGCACTCATTTAGACACTTAGACAGGCCCTTAGCGCAACATTAAATAATTCCCTTCCCTGACAGTGACTTCGGAAGGAACAGGCAAGGAAATCAGGCCAGGACACCGCCGATGATGGCCGCCGCCACCTACACCTCCGGCAGGCCTAGCCACCTCGAGTAGCATGAGCTATGACCACGCTACAGGCCTGTGATTCGGTGGAGGCCACTGATTGGGTGGCGCGCCAAAGCTGACGTCACCGCCACAAGGTTATATAGGAGCGCGCCGAACGACATTTTCCCTCTTGGAGATCCAGCAGTTCGTCTTGCACGTCCGGCTCTTCTTGCTTGCACAGCTTCCTCTGGCAGCTCAAACTCTCTTGTGAAATCGTACCAAACTTCTGGTAAGCACCTATCTCTCCTGTGTGTACGTCGTAAGCACGTACTTCCCTTGCTGTCTTGTGCTCTCTGCGTTTTTTCCTTTTGGTCTTGGGAGGACCTGGTGGTCATGGTTCGCCGTCTGCGAGGTGCTTGGAGCGGTGCTTTTGGTGCATTGGGGCCTCCGTGGTGCTGTGGTGCTGGAGCGAGGAGCCTCGTGGTGTGCAGCGCAGCTTGGGGACAAGACGAGGGACAGTTAAGACGCACCATATTTTACATTACATGACGAGACAATTATTTTCCTTTAATTCATTCAAGTGTCTTGTTTCCGAAGTGAGGCGTGTGGGATCCCAATATAGGATTTAGTTTAATTGATTGCCGTCGCGTTCCTTGTTATCAGGTCCGTGAATCAATCTTTATTTTTTGTACATTTTAATTCGGTGTCGAGTTCATTAATTTCCCTGCAGCTGCCATCAGTTTGATGAAGGTACGCGCTTTTACCGCAGCTTTCCACTTTCCTTCTTCCTCCCACGTTTTTATAGCCGAATCCGTGTTTGGTCGTCGCCTCCGTTAAAGCCGTTCTGGTCTTCCGTGGTACCTGGTATTAACAGGAGGGATTCGCACGACAATATATATATATATATATATATATATATATATATATATATATATATATATATATATATATATATATATATTGTTACGGATTTATGTGGATTTATGTGAATTACTATTCAGGTCTTTGCTTATCAATGTGTAGTCGATTAAAGGTTGTGATTAAAGGGTCAGGAGCCCTTCTGGGAAAAAGGAGACCGGAAACGGAGGAAGAAAAAAGACACGAGGTCCTGGAGAAGCGACGATCTTCTTCCTCTTCCTCGCCGAGCTCCGACGAGAGTTGGTATCGATATTGAGCAGCGTGGAGGACGCTGCGTTTGAAAGCCCGTCTGACAAAAGGAGTTACCTGCGCGGGGTAATTACCCCTTGACACGTCAAGTTGCCGTGGGTTCGTGCACGGAACCCAGCGTCCGGCACAGTTCGCCTCACCGTCTACAAGGACGCGTACGGGTCGCACCTTGGGCCTCGCGCGCGTTGCAAGCCGCGCTTGGTTTTGCCCCGTTGCTTGGCAAGGAGGTGTGCGCTGCAGCAGCTGTCCCCGGTACGAGACGTGCACGTTTGGAGCACGTCCGCCCGGGGTTCGTTCCACCGCCCGTGTGCGGAGAAGAGAGACATTGTGAGGGACAGTGGCCCAAGTGGTCGTGAGTGGGGACAGGGGGGGACACATATGTAAGATGGCCATCTTAGTGATTGATTGTTGATGGTTGTTGATTCCTGGGGGGAATATATTATTGATTACTCCGGATCCTTGGTGTGGGGTTTCTTATTGACTGGAATTCATATTGATTGCGTTACGAAAGCGTATAAATCATATATCTTTCTGGCGGGGTGCCTCCCACGGTCCGGGGGTCACCGAGACCAGGAGGTAGTTACCGGGAGGACCACGTAACAGATTTGGGGGCTCGTCCAAATTACGATTTGCGGATTCGCAATTGGGTCTACGTCCGGGATCTAAAATTGTAAAAAATAATAAAATAATATTTTTATTAATTAAAATTTATTAATTAAGTATTAATTGGTAAATTTTTGGGGAAATTGGGGGTAAAGTCTTGGGTGAAGGTTAACAGGTGTTAACGATAGGCACCATGGCATTTGTGGCACAGAACTTTGCGGTAACCCCGAGTGAGGCACAGTTCCGAGCGTTACTAAAGTCGGACCTCTTGAAATTGGCCAAACATTTTAACTTGGAGGTCCGAACTAATTTGAGGAAGGCAGAGTTGCAGACCACGGTGATAGTCTATGGTGGGGTTAGGAACATGGGACGAGTTAGCCTGGGAGTGGCTACCCGAAGAACCAGAAGACGTTGAGCTCCGGAAACTGGAGTTGCAATTACGGAGCCAGGAACGGCTCAAAGAAGAAGAAAGGAAAGCAGAAGAGAGGAGAGAAGAGAAACAAGCAGAGGAAAGGAGAGTGGAACAAGACCTCCAGGAAAGGTTAAAAGAAGAGGAAAGGAAAGCAGAAGAGAGGAGAGAAGAGAAACAAGCAGAGGAAAGGAGAGTGGAACGAGAACTCCAGGAAAGGTTAGCAGAAGAAGAAAGGAAAGCAGAAAAGGAAAGAGCAGAAGAAGAAAGGAAAGCAGAAAAGGAAAGAGCAGAAGAAGAAAGGAAAGCAGAAAAGGAAAGAGCAGAAGAAGAAAGGAGAGTGGAACGAGAACTCCAGGAAAGGTTAGAAAGGATGAAAACAGAGGAAAGGAAAGCAGAAGCAGAGGAGAGGAGAGCTGCAAGGGAACTCGAAGCAGAGGAGAGAAAAGCGGAAAGGGAATTAAAGGAACGTGACATGGCGCTTCAGCAAGAAATTAAATTCAAGGAGCTGGAGTTAATGAGAGAACGGGGAAAGGTACCACCCTTGCTGACGGGGTCGACACCGAGCCAGAACACCTGGGATGTGGGCAGACATGTGAGGCTGGTTCCACCCTTCAGTGAAAAGGAAGTCGCTAAATTTTTTCCACACTTTGAGAAAGTGGCTCGACAGTTAAACTGGCTGGAGGAGGCCTGGACCATACTAGTGCAAAGTGTGCTGGTGGGTAAAGCTCAAGAGATTTATTCGGCGCTACCAATGGACCAATGTGCAGATTATGAGGTATTGAAGAAGCACATCCTCAAAGCCTATGAGTTGGTTCCGGAAGCTTACCGGCAAAAATTCAGGAATGCCAGGAAGAGGGAGAGTGAGACCCATGTGGAGTTTGCTAGAGTGAAAGAAAATATGTTTGATCGGTGGTGTGAGTCAAAAGGAGTCGGGAACGACTTCGAAGCATTGCGTGACCTGATGCTGGTGGAGGAATTTCAACAGTGTGTCCACGAGGACATCAAAGTGTACCTGCAGGAAAAGAAAGTACCGAAGTTGTGGGACGCAGCCACCATGGCAGATGATTATGCCTTAACACACCGGATAGGGGTCCACGAACCTAACTCCTCGCCTAGATCTCCGCAGGGGAGGTGTGGAACAGCAGGTGCGGAGAACGACAATACATGGCGGCGGCCGCGAGATGAATATGGGGACAACGCTGATACCCGAACTGTTCGAAATCAGGGGGCTACGGGCCCAAGACAAACTTATTTTTCGGGGGGCCCGAGGCAGACCACGAGTTTTTCCTCCGGGCCTACTTGCGCTTTTTGCAAGAAACCTGGACACTTGATGTCCAGTTGTTACCTCATGAAAAGGGAAAACCCAGAGCGGAGTCTGACTATTACCACTCCGAATGCGATGGCAAGCGTAAGAAATCGCCCACAGAAGAGTTACCAACCATTTATTTATGAGGGGTTGGTCTCACTCAAGGGAGACTTGACTAACCCAAGACCGGTTAGGGTTTTGAGGGACACATGAGCCCATCAATCCTTAATGCTTGAAGGCATTTTGCCATTGTCCAAGAGTACCGCAACTGGTGATAGTGTTCGGTTACAAGGGATCGGTGGCTGTGTTAGTGCCCCACTTCATGTCATCCATTTGGAATCCGATTTGGTGTCAGGACCGGTCACCGTCGGTTTACAAGCCACGCTTCCTGTAGAGGGAGTATCTGTGATTATCGGGAATGATTTGGCCGGGGGGCAAATTTATGGTAACCCGAGGGTTGGTAAAGAGCACTGCAGGGAAAATAACACCACACCAGCTCGGGATGGTGACAAAAGTTCCAAGTTATTTGTAGGGGGACTGAACTTCAACACAGAGGAAGAAGTTCTGACCTCTGTCTTCAACAGATATGGGCTGCTGGTGGAAGTGCGGGTGTTAAAAGACAGGGAAACGCAACGGTCAAGAGGGTTCGGCTTTGTCACGTTTGCAAGCACAAGAGACGCCAGGGAGGCAGAGAAGAATTGGAATGGTAAGGATTTGGAGGGTCGGACCATAACAGTAGGGAAGGCATTTCGTAGGCGTCGAGAGGTCTACAGAAGAGGACAACTGGGCAGTAGTTTTGGGGTTGGCAGCAGCCGATATTATTATGGAGGCTCCCAGAGTTACGGCACCTCCCGAAAGAATGAATGTCAGAGCACTGGCCGAGAAGGAGACCGCCAGTCAGGTAACGGCTGGGACAAGGGGTCCCACCGTAACTGTTAGGAGTCTGGAGAAGTTGAAGCACTATATACGGGGGAGCCGCCGAGCCGGGGCTCCTACACGGACTAACCGTGAACGCCACGTTCTTAAAGGCGTCCAGGTAGTGAACTTTCCTGCACGGACTAACCGTGAACTCCACGTTCTTAAAGGCGTCCATGTAATGAACTTTCCTCCCCGGACTAACCGTGAACTCCACATTCCTTAAGGCGTCCATGTAGGGAATACTCCGCTGGGCCTCCCGAAAAAGTGCTATAGAGAGGTTTAAATTTGGGGGCTTTGGTCACCACCTTTTAACCGTCATTCAAGAGAAACTAGAAGTGGTTGACGCTTGATCCAGAGGGAATTAATCTAGGGGATTGTGTGAAATTTTGTTGCTTTATTTTTAAGTGATGACTGTGCCCGGGGGGAACTGATGATTTGGGGGGGGGGGGGGGGTGAGTTATCTGGTTTGTTTATCCAAGTTGGCCGGCAAAGAAAGTTTTCGCTGGGTTCAAACTTGCTTTCTTGAAGGGGGGGAGTGTTACGGATTTATGTGGATTTATGTGAATTACTATTCAGGTCTTTGCTTATCAATGTGTAGTCGATTAAAGGTTGTTGTGATTAAAGGGTCAGGAGCCCTTCTGGGAAAAAGGAGACCGGAAACGGAGGAAGAAAAAAGACACGAGGTCCTGGAGAAGCGACGATCTTCTTCCTCTTCCTCGCCGAGCTCCGACGAGAGTTGGTATCGATATTGAGCAGCGTGGAGGACACTGCGTTTGACAGCCCATCTGACAAAAGGAGTTACCTGCGCGGGGTAATTACCCCTTGACACGTCAAGTTGCCGTGGGTTCGTGCACGGAACCCAGCGTCCGGCACAGTTCGCCTCACCGTCTACAAGGACGCGTACGGGTCGCACCTTGGGCCTCGCGCGCGTTGCAAGCCGCGCTTGGTTTTGCCCCGTTGCTTGGCAAGGAGGTGTGCACTGCAGCAGCTGTCCCCGGTACGAGACGTGCACGTTTGGAGCACGTCCGCCCGGGGTTCGTTCCACCGCCCGTGTGCGGAGAAGAGAGACATTGTGAGGGACAGTGGCCCAAGTGGTCGTGAGTGGGGACAGGGGGGGACACATATGTAAGATGGCCATCTTAGTGATTGATTGTTGATTGTTGATGGTTGTTGATTCCTGGGGGGAATATATTATTGATTACTCCGGATCCTTGGTGTGGGGTTTCTTATTGACTGGAATTCATATTGATTGCGTTACGAAAGCGTATAAATCATATATCTTTCTGGCGGGGTGCCTCCCACGGTCCGGGGGTCACCGAGACCAGGTAGTTACCAGGAGGACCACGTAACAATATATACATATATATTGTTGCGGTTTTGAGTTTTGTATAATAAAGGTTAAATTTCCCCCTCATAGTTAGTCACACAACATGTAGCCTCATTTGTAGTGGTTATTTCTTAGTATGTGTGAGCATAGTCCTTTTCCTGTGTTAGTTTGTGTTGAGTAGAGTGGTGAGAGTTAGGTTTCCATTGCTTATGATGCCTCGATACTTTGCTTGTTTTGGCGCGAATTAACACGAGGCAGGCCTAGCAGGTCGGGTCGGGACCGAATGAGGGCGGCGAAGAAGCTGACGGTAAGCGCGAGCCGCCAATCAGGGCTCAGAGGGAGTGGCTGCAGCACTGCGTCACAGGGTGTGGTTGGAACGTTTGAGAAAGCTCAGGGCATGGCAAATATAACCCATCGTGCAAAGCCCCCACCAAGGACTCTCGAGGAGTTGGCAGTGAGTTGGCATTTGGAGAGCATCGAGAAGAAGAGTTGAAGGAGCGTGGTCAGCAGTAGAGTTTGAGAGATACGAGATCGGAGAAAGACGCGCATGAACCAAGATATGCGCTCATATTAAAGTGACGCTCCATTGAGCCTGAAGCCGAGCTGCTATAATGCATTGGGTTATGCGAGTGATAGTGTGCTGGTTGCTAAACGCGCTGTGGAACTGTCAGCCGTGCTGAGAGACGCGTACGTTTCCTTCCTGCCTCATCATCTGCCTTTATTCGAGGGACGCGCTCCGATGATCCTTCCACCGCCTGCGTGCCATCATCGCGGGACGTGCTGTGACCGAGGAGAGCCGGACGGGGCCGTTCCTGGACGACCAAGCCGGCGCGTTGGCCTGAACATAATCCTGCCTGCAATTTCCCTGTGTGAGTGTGAACGGGCCCGAGTCTGGGTTTTAAGAATAAGACTGCTTAAGTTCTGCTCTGTGTTTCTGCTCTCTACCAAATTGAACATACGTGTAAATAATAATTAAACCTGTGTTCTTCCTTTATTCGATCGTCCTTGTGTTTTCCACCATTGACTATGCGTGGTACGAATAGAACTGCTTGAATCGGGTTCCAATATTAACGGTAACTGCACGGACCACGTGGTACGCAATCCCGCTCGGTGTACCCCAAATTACACGTGGCTCGTGTGAGGCTTGCTTCCCCGCTTCCGCGGCGGTGCAGGGATTTAGGTACGAGTGAGGATTTTCCCGAAACCCTACCTTACGTTTGCCCGGGAGGGGCGTTTCAAGTCTCTCGGTTCAGCCAGGCCCAGAAAGAACAAGGGGCTTAATCTCCCCTTGGTAAGGGTAGGAAGGGTGGCGGAAGAACCGTAACAATATGTATATATATATATATATATATATATATATATATATATATATATATATACATATATATATATGTACATATATATATATATATATATATATTATATATACATATATATATATATACATATATATATATATATATATATATATATATATATATATATATATATATATATATATATATATATATATATATATATATATACAAACAAACATACAGACACACTTATATATTGTTAATGTCCAGGATTTGGGATCTACTACGAGGGGGTTAGCCTCCGTTCCCTCCCGAACTTACCGGACCTGAGGCTGACGCACACGAATAACTTCGTACTTTAGCAGGTTGCGAACCGGCAACTACGAATGCCAATTGGACCATCGCGCGTACCTGTACCTTCCTTCAAAGGCTCGATACCTTCAATCGGGAAACGTACCTTCCCTCTGACGGTACACCACTTTAGACAGCCGAGCGAAAACAGTTGGTCACCGCCGGAGTAATGCTAATTTTGTTATAGCCGATCTTTACTCTGGTGGCGAACAATGGCAGATCAATGGAGGAAAAGACATTCACAGACAGAGAGAAAAGGAAATGTTTATCGATTTGATTTATTTACAGTGTAATTTTTTAATAGGAAAGAAAAAAAGAATGAGAAGCAGAAACTTAGCTTATTCTACGCCTTATTATGATCAATACGCATAAACACAAGGAGCCAGCACACATTCATGGGGGAGGGTGAGGGGAAAACAAACGTTGGAAACCTGTTAGCACAAAGGCCACGATGTTCCAGATGCCTCGACTCGCGACGCCTTTGTCTCGACCCCACTAATGAGCACCAGGCCGGCAAATGGCAGTCCCGAAAACAAGCAGGTAAAGGCGATTCCCAGCACGAACACGAGCAAGTAAAGGCGATTCCCAGCACGAACACGAGCAGGTAAAGGCGATTCCCAGCACGAACACGAGCAGGTAAAGGTGATCATCAGCCACGAACTTGGGCAGGGTGACCCAGCACGAACACGGGCAGGTAGTCCCAGCAGGAACAAGGGCAGGCAAGGGCAATCGTCAGCACGAACTTGAGTAGGTGAGTGTTGATCGTCAGCACGGACTTGGGCAGGTGAGGTCGATCATCAGCATGGACTTGGGTAGGTGAGTGTCGATATTCAGCACGGACTTGGGCAGGTGAGGCAGATACGTACAGAGAGTCCAAGTCATGCACACGTGCACTGACAGGGAGTCGGGCAGCCAACAGAGAACAATGAGTATGTGCAGATCGAGCAAAGTCCAAGGCGAAGAGTAATGCAGGCACGTACTGAAGGAAGCCGGCAGAAAGAGAATGAGAATGATCATGCAGGCACGTGCTCAGTGGCAAAGTCCAGGCCCAAGAGAGAGAGTAACACATGTAGAGGTCTGTGAAAGGGTCCGGCCGAGAGCGGAGCACACGTGTACTGCCGACAGAGTCCAAAAGCCAGGAGCGAGAATAATGCAGGCACGTGCTAGGTGAAACTGACAGAGAAAAAAAAACGTGTGTAAGGCCTTTTGTCAGGGCCCTGGCAAGGGGTGGGGCTGCTGTTCGAGGATGTCTGGGCTCTTGATTGGTGGAGCCCATCACTCGGCCCCCTCAAACTCCCCTGAAGCTCCTCAGACCTTGATTGGTGGAGTGTCGCTTCATCTCGTGGACTCCAGCGTGACAGGTAAATTTGAGCACGCACTTGGCTGGTGTGCTTTTGGAGCCTGCACGCACTGGCTGGAAAACTAACCTTTATGAGTGGAGGACCTGTCTTTCCCCTTCCCCAACGCATAATGACATAATACCCTGAAATAAGGGGATGGGGCTAAGATAATGGTCTGCTATGAAATAACTTTTGGTTGCCATTACTTTTTAGTGGTTTCCTAAAACCACAACAATATATTATATTTAGATTATATTAAATTATTTAATATATTATACCAGCCGAAAGCACCCGGCATTGCCCGGGTTCTTTTTGAATGAATTTACTACTATAATTCAGGTTTTACTCGCGGCCATAGAAGATTGACTACTATAATTCAGCTCAGCTTTTAATTGTGAAATGGGCCCAGCCCGGTCGAGGCTGCCTCGCCACCTTGCCTATAACCTTACCGGGGCCCATCCCAACATCTTTTGTTTCAGAGGTTTCCTCCTATCTTTCACCGTTCAGGAGATTAGTGCGTGCAGACAAACAAACAAACAAACAAAACTTTCTTTTATATATATAAATAGATAGAAGATAGATTATATAAAGTTTATTTTATATAAAGGTATTATATGTTATATTTTATTACATAAAGTATTATATTATATAAAGAGTTATTTTATATAATATATACTGTATATATATATATATATATATATAATCATATTTTAAAATATAATTCTATATATAATATATATATATACAACTCTTTTTATAATATTTATATAACTTTATCTATATATATAAAACACAGTTTGTGTGTGTGTGTGTAATGTTACCGATAGACTCCTAAACGGAGAGGCTCACGTGCTTGATATTTGGCATAGACATGGCCATTGAGCCTGGGAAGGACATGGCCTACCTCAAAATATTTGACGAGATCCATGTTTTTTATTCATATTTACCTCAGCGCATTTCAGCGAGAAACATTATAAACGGAATCTCAGCCGGTGCCAGAGCAGCTCGCTGGTTCGCTCAGAGCGATCACGTGATGTTCCATCCTCGCCGCCAGACCATTGAACTGAAAATATATAGAATGACCATTGCCATTCACACCACATAGGTGGAGATGCAGCTACCGGGCGCCATCTTGGTTGGCACTCGATGCTGGGCGATGGTGATTTCCGTCATGCATTTGCACGTAATTCAGAGCGAAAAGCGATTGCGTTTTTTCACCTTTTATGCGATCGTGTTTTGTGTCGATTTTTGTCGATTTTGTGCGATATGAATTAAACGTGTTTGAAACAGCTGTGAAACGTCTTTCCACAACCCTTCCGTAACCGATTGGAGCAGTTTATTGCTGCACAAAATGGCATTTTAACAGTTGTCTGGCTTTTAAAATCTGGGACACGTTCAAAACAAACGAGATCCACGAAGCGAGTTGGTCGAGTCGTGCTAACCAAGATGGCGACACGGCGGCTTCACTTTTCACGGAGTATGAGCATTCTATATATTTTCAATTCAGTGCGCCAGACTCGATCGTGTACTTGAATTGTGGCATAGACATGGCCATTGGGCCTTCACGGTGTAATTTGTGCGAGGCTTTTGTCCGAGTGAGCTTGAGTCGAGAGGGCGAATGTACGGGTCTCCCTTCCCCTGCCCAGCAACGCCGGTACTGGAGGGCGTCACAGGATCGGTAAGTCTCCAAAATCCGCTTTGTGCTGTTGTTGCGAAGATGCAGGACGATGTCGCGATTGTTGTGCTGCTCTCCTACCATGAGAACTGCAATGTCATTGTTGACTGGCCCTCCCCTTCCCTCCCCCTTCCCCCTCCCCCCTCCGTCCTCCCCTCCCCCCTCCGTCCTCCCCTCCCCCCTCCGTCCTCCCCTTCCCTCCTTCCCCTCCCCTTCCCCCTCCACCCTACCCCCTCCCCTTTCCCCCTCCCCCTCCTTTTACCCCCCCCCCCCTTCCCTCTCCCCTCCCACCTCCCCCTTCCCCCCTACCCCTTCTTCCCTCCCCCTCTCCTCCCCCCTCCTTTTCCCCCTCCCCTTCCCCTCCCCCGCCCGGCAATGCCGGGTACTTCTGCTAGTATGATATATAAAATAATCAATATAATATTTATTTATTTTCTTACCAATAATTATATATATATATATATTTTTTTTTTTTTTAATAAACAGGAATCAAATTCCTGCGAGGGGCCAAGTGTGAAAAAATTCTGACTCAATGTAGGGCTCGAACCACGGACCTCCGTTGATAACGCGTCAACAGCCCACTGCGCTATTGAGCCAGCCGCAATCTCCTCAGAACCTTTCCACACTTAACACGGCGAGCTTTATAATGGCCGATGTCTTACGTGCCTGCTAGGCAGACCCCGAATGTTAGCGTAAGTATATATATGCGTATGTATGTGTGTATACATACGGCCTGGCCTGAACAAGTTGGCAGTTGTTTCGAATATTCTCCACTTGTAGATGATCTTCCGGACAGTCGAATGATTGATTTCAAATTGTTTGGAGATCTTTTTAAATCCCTTCCCAGACTCGTAGGCATCTATAACCTTCTTTCTGAAGGCCTCAGAGAGCTCTTTTGATCTAGGCATGGTGAAGCCGCACACTTCAACAACAAAGAGCAAACCAAACGAAATGTCTGAGGTTTAAATAAGACAGGTTCCTCCCAGATCCTCTCTAACGATGTTCTAATCATTTGCACCTGAGCTGGTGCACCTGATTCTAATTTTAGGTATTTGAAGTAGTGATAAATGTAGGGGTGTACTTCCTTTTTCCACATGCGAAATTTGCATTTATGTTTATTTAAATTATACAATGGACTACAAAATGTAAATGTTTCATGATATTTGTTATATTATATCACCTTTATCTATCAATATTGTTGAAATGAAGATCAAATAGCTGTATGTTGAAATATGTTGAAAAAGTCCAAACTTTACATGGGGTGTACTTACTTTTTCACGTGACTGTATATATATATATATATTTATTTATTTATTTATTTATATATATATATATATATATATATATATATATATATATATATATATATATATGCATGTAATTATTACGTATTAAAAAGTTAAATGAAACTTGTCGATACTTGGACTATTTTGAGCATCTAGTTCTGAAAACTTTATGGACGCTGTTTGTACCATTCTACATTTCACCACATAAATCGAGAAGAGAACTACATTAATTCACGCCAAATCTTTCCACATAATAATTCTGTACTTTGTACTCATTTCAGCGAATACATCTGCACCAAGCCGACCTCGACCGGTTGCGAACGTTTTCCTGGCTCATTTTACCTTACACAGGTACTTCATTGCAGGAGGACTGCCGAAGCCCAGGGCAGAAACTTGGCAGGGGTACAGGTATGAAATGGCCTAAACTTTATGAGAGACGCCAGGTGATGTTTAACATCCCCGACCAAAGTGCAAACGATATACATTGGTTTTACGTCCCCATGCAAAGTACAGTGTGCTTCAAGTTACAGGAATTGTTTCAAGATGATCCGGGCTCATTTGACTGCTTAAGTCTTAAGAGCAAAGCCCACACACAAGAGCAAAGAGCACCACATTTCCAAGCTGGCCTCCAAAGCCAGTCGCCGACTGGGCATCCTCCGTCGTGCGAAGTCCTTCCTCGGCACACCTGAGCTCCTCACCACATACAAGGCTTTCATCCGCAGCTCAATGGAATACTGTTCTCCCCTATGGGCTGGTGCTCCTGCCTCACACCTGGCTCGGCTTCACGCTGTTGAATCCAAAGCTTTCAAAATCATTGGAATCTCCCGCGATGAAGCTATCTCTGAGGGCCTTTCACTCACTCACCGCAGGCAGGTAGGTGGTCTTTCTGTCTTCTTCCGACTCCTCTCCGGCCTTGCTCCCCCAGCTCTCTCCGTGCTCTGTCCCCCAAATATTCCTACAGGTCGCACAAGATCTGCCAGCAACCCTCTGATGGTTAAACTGCCGAAATCTCGGCTCTCTGCTCACCTTCACTCTTTCATTCCTCTTTTCTCCCGCCTGTGGAACAAACTCTCACACTCCCTTCAATCCCTCTCCTCCCTCCAGGTCTTTAAAACAGCTGTTCACCACCATCTCTTATCTTCCCCCATCCATAACCTTGATCTTTTCTACCCCCACTAATTCACCCCAGATCCACCTTGTTTGAAATTCCAACTTATTTCCTGGAAATCCTGGTAGTGTCCATATGTTTATACCTCTCCCACCCCCCCCCCTCTTCACATGCCTCCCCCCCTTCACATGCCTCCCCCCTTCACATGCCTCCCCCCCAAAGCCCTCTCCCTCCCACAGATCTCTCGATGTCTCCATGTCTCTCGGTCCCTGCTCTCAAATGTTGTGTTTGTGTCCTTCCCCCTCTCTCCCCATCTTGTCTACCGCTCCCGATGTTATTTGTTTTATGTGTCTGTTTGTCTTTCTGTGTGATTAATTTTCGCTCTTTCACGAGCCTCGATCTTGTATACAAAAAAAAAAAAAAAAAAAAAAAAAAAAAAAAAGAGAACAAATCCGTGATGAGACAGATAAGAGGCAAGAATTCTACAAACGGAACTGTCCTACCATTCCTAAACACCCAGCCTTATATGGAGGAATCCCATACAAGTATCAATAGAACGCTCTCCTCTTCTCTTCTCTTTCAGTGGATGCTGGACTCCCCAAAGCAGTGTCTTGGACCAAGTATTGTTCCTCACCAATACATTAACAATTTCTCAGATGATGTGGAAAAACCTCTTTTACTTTGCACACGTAACTCCACATTATGTCACAGAGAACCCCCATCCCATTGACAAGTAGACAGCAGCTGAATTACCCTCTGCTGATCTGAAATTGATGAGATGCTGGTCTGATTACCTTTCAATGTCTTTCAATTCTGAAAAAGCTCAGTCTCATCCTATCGCTCCAGAATGATGGTCATAGAAACCTGCCTATTAATTTCCATACGGTCAGCCACTGAAAAAGCTTCAGTGTTTTTAAATCCATATCCTCACTTTAGGCCTGGGTGGACCAAAGAACAAAGCTTGCCTCCAAAGCCAGTGGTAGACTGGATATCCTCCATCATTCCAAATCATTCCTGAAAAGACGTAACTAGTCACAGTCTACAAGGCCTTTGTCCATAGCTCAAGGCAGTACTGCTCTACACTATGGGCTGGTGTCCCAGCAACACATCTGTCACTCCTGTATTTTATGGAATGTAAAGCTCTCAAAATTATTGGCATCTCCTGTGATGAGGATGAAGCACAAGGCCTGTTGCTTTGAAATTGCAGGTGGGTCATTGGTCTCCATGTTTCTTACTGCTTCGACTCTGGTCTGGCTCCTTCCTCACTCTTAGATCTATGATCCTCCCCAGCAAATCCAGGATGCAAATATACTTAAAGGAACCACCTTCTAGTTAAACTCCCAATAAAATTCATCTAAACTCTTTTGTAACCACCTTACGTTAATTTTCCCAGGGCAGGTGTACGCGTATAGTGCTGTGGTAGGGTGCGATGTGGTTTACCACTTGTTTCTTTTAGCTATGGCTGCCGGATAGCTCTGCGAGCGAAAAGAGGGCCGAGTGTGTAAGCCTTTCCTTCCGGTACATAGCCTCTACCCTTGCCATGACAAGGCAAGCTACCTCCTAGTGGTGCACCATGGTAACGGTGCTCTTGAGGGCACTGGCTAAATGTCTGGAGGATCTCAAAGTAGGTTGGTACCCTTGAGGTGTAGTGTGCATGGCGCTTCATTGTAAGGACTTGCTGTCACACTCACCAATCCAACCAGGGTAGGCAGAACTCTTCAGCCTTGGTAGGCAGTCCACCTTGGAGAAGGAAACTCTGATTGCAAATCCCCCTGCTGCCTTGCAGGGTCTGTTTCTTTAGACAAAGGCGAGATCCACAGCTGATTCTGTGGTGGTGTCAGGAAGGCCATCCGGCCACAAAAAAAAGCATGCCTCAAATATGCCTTTTGACAAAGCGGACATTCGGTGAATCACGGCTTACACATGCAAGTATGGAAACGGCCGTAAAACGATGACGATGGCGACGACCTTCCTGTAGCTATTCTATCCGACTCTTTCCTACAGATCTTGAAAGCAAACAGTACACTTCCATCTTATGGCATCACCCATCCTAACCCACAATCCTTTGTACACTCATTAACCCAATCTATCCCGATCCTCTTACTTGCTGGTTACTGTGTTCCCTCTCTTCCTCTATCTCTCTGTTTCTCCTCTTTACCTGTTCATTCATTTCTTTACTTGATATGACCAACTGTGACCTCACTGAGAAGTTGTTCTCTTATTTACCCTCTGTTACCTCACTCTTTCATGAGCCTCGACCTTGTATAAAACGAATCAAAAGTAAAACCGGGTTCGACTCTGCCTAGATTATGAGACCTGAAGGGATTGGGTGCATTCAAGTCGATAAAAGTCACAGGACTTGCATGAAATCCAGCATGATCACTTCCTTGCCATCAAGTTAACTGGAATTATCCACTTGCGGACGCTTCACAAGTTTCCTGTGTGTCATTTGATTGCTATCGACTCCTTACAAGGACTTGCACGACTTTGGATGTACAGAGGAATGACTCACGAGTTGAGTTGAGTGGCACAAATTACGACAATAAATAACTCAACTGAACTAGAACTACTTCACAAACTGCTCCTGATTCCTGAAGAAATGTTGTTTGTGAGTTCACAATGAAATGCGAACATAATCGAGGGTCACCGCACAGTCCTGTGTACTGCTAATGCCATACGCTGACGTGCCGAGGACTTGACGTCAATATTGGGTACAATGAACTTTGGATTAAGAAAATCAAGTTGTGCTAAAAGGCAATTTCGAGTTTTAAACACTTCATGATGTCAATAACTAGCAGGTATGACGTTTGTGACTGCTGTGGTCTTGGGTTCACCCGCGGCCTTTTGCTGAACGGTGTCTGACCACCGTACCACCCAAGCATTCAGCACACAAAGACAACGAGAAGAGCGGACAAAAGGGGGAAGAGATTCCGCAATGAGGATAAACGCGGATTTCTTCTGCTTGGCTTTCATCACTGGGCGGGATATTGAAGAGGAAAAATAAATGCCAGTTTGCAGTTTCCTGGAGACTAAATCAGGAGTGAGAATGGAGTGTTTGTAAGCTGTAAGCTGGTTACAAAGGAAGTTATATATATATATATATATATATATATATATATATATATATATACACACACAGACTTGGCATTTAATATGGAATTTTTTTTTTTCTTGACTTGGGTTTACTTTCTGAACTCGATATATCAATCTAGTGAGTTTCTTTTACGCTTCGGTGATTTCTTTGTTAAAAGAACCATGTCACTGATTGTCTGTCGCAGCAAGAAGTCAATAACAGGATTATATCACAGGTGGCGTGACAAAATGTACGGGCAGGTACATTTGACGATTGGCTTCACAATTGGGTATATAAGGGTTGTTGCGTTCTGTATTAGTGGAAAACAACTGCTGCACGTCTACAAAAGTTATTGCCGTTTCCCCTGGAGATGGTTCGTCAACTCGACAATGCTGTTTGTCATTTAGTGGTGGCTTTACGAAATTCCGGCATGAAACAGCGTGCTATTGCTCGGCAGTATGGCATCACTCAAGGTCAGGTGTCAAAGATCCTGAAACGAAATGCTCAGTGGGGTGTCCCTCCTCCAATACCGAGGTCAGGAGGTCCCCGCAGAACCACAAGGAGGGATGATTGCCAGCTGCACCGCTTAGTCCGCAATGGCCGTACCAAGTCAGCTAATCGGCTTAGGGCTGAGTGGCAGCAACTGACAAATGTGCCTGTATCCAGAAGGCTAGTCAACCAACGACTGGTTCAAGCAGGCTATCGTGCCAGGCGTCCCCTGAGAAAGCCACGCCTGACCAGACAACACCGCCAGCGCCGATTGCAGTTGGCCAGAGAGCACCGTCAATGGCAGCCAGGACACTGGAATCACGTGATCTTCAGTGACAAGTCTAGATTTCTGGTCTATCGTCAATATGGCCGCGTCCGAGTGCGCAGACAAGTGCATGAAGCCTACAACGAAGATTGTATAGTGCCAAGAGTCCAAGCTGGAGGTGGTGGGGGTGACCGTTTGGGCTGATTTTCATGCAGTGGGCAAAACTGACCTGGTTGTTCTGAATGGAAACCTGAACCAGTTCAAGCACAGGGCCATTCTGGAAGAAACATTGCTTCCATTTGTTCGTGCAGCCTTTTGAGGAAACTTTGTCTTCCAAGATGACAATGCACGGCCTCATCATGCTCGCATGATCCAGCACTTTCTTGCTGACTGTGGTGTAGAGCATATGGAGTGGCCTGCCATGTCCCCGGATATGAATCCGATAGAGAACCTGTGGGCAGAATTAACGCGTCTCCTCAAGGTTGG
>NC_136261.1:213880273-213970273 GCF_964187855.1 Myxine glutinosa | reverse complement strand
AACAGTTATAAAAACTGGACAATACAAGGTTGTAAAAGACAATTTAAAGTAAATTTAATCTGATTAATGGTTATCCTATGATTAAAAAGCAAAATTTTCAATTTTTCTTCCATAAATATGCTTGAAATTTCAGACAAAAATCAGTTTTTTGGATAAAAGTGGTATTGAATTGTGTCAGACATTGTTAAGCTATCCAATCATCCTTGGCTTTCAATTCTGCATCTTTTGGTACCAGAATCAACTCTGGGGGTCAAACACAGCTTGAGAAATCGTCAATTTAGGCATTTTTTGAGTCCTCTGTAACTGTTGCTATGGTAACGGGCTGTCTGACCGTAAAACGTCAATATTTTTGAATTTTTTTTTCATGATTTTGTTCCTGATACTCACTCACAACTTTTAGGTAAATTACATTGAATTAGGAAAATCACCTCCGATTTGGCCCAGCCTAATATATATACATATACATATATATACATATACATACATATACATATATATACATATATATACATATATATATATATATATATATATATATTTACATTGGTAAAAGTTAGCACACTAATCAGTAAAATAATAAATTATTTATTGAAGCCTCGTGTTGGAAAAAAAAGTAAAAAAAAAAAAAAAAAAAAGTTGGATTTTTTTTGTATCGCTCAAAAGTGCATAAGCCTTTGTAACTATATGAAAGATAATATGAAATGAACCCTGACTCCTTTCCTTAGTGAATGTATGGATTTGTTTTCGAGCCCTATCCAAAATATATATATATATATATTGTTACGGTTTTTAGAACCTTCACTTGTAAAATAATAAGCCTTGTGAATAATTCCCTGTAAATATCCCCATCTCCCAAAGGTCAAAGATCGCACCCTAGATAGGCCACAAGCAACACGTAGGACACCATAGAAACCTCTTCAGTTATCTCCTTAATATGTGTTCAGGTAAGGATCTGTTCCCAATAGTTGAATCTACGTTGCATTAATGAAATAAGAGTAGGCCCCAAAGTTCCCCTCAAAAGCGGTGCGAGTGGTTTTCTATCTCCCCACAAGACGCCATTGCCCATGTGCTTCATCTCGGAGAAGAAGGGGGAGGAGTCCTCAGAGCTCCAGGAATAAGGCGTGGCTCTGTCAACGCACCATCAAGGGGCGGTACTGATGAACCCTCGTGACCAATCCAGGCCAAGGCATGTTCATCGGTAGGCGGAGCGAAGCGGACGCAGCTTGATACGCGAGGCAGGTAATAAAAGCGCCGCCGCGGACTACTTCAGGAGATGCGGATGAGGGAGGAGCCACAGATGAGTCAGGGAGAGCCACAGAGGCGAGCGGCAGAGAAAGAGACACAGAGGTTGACCGGCAGAGCAGCATACCAGCTTTCCACCGCTCTATAATTGTCCAGGATGCGTCCAACGACACGCGGAGCTGTTTGCCGGGTTTCGCCTCGAACTCAAAAGCGTGGAGCGCGAGCTTGGAGCCGGACCTTGACGCCTGCCACCTGGATGGACCCTTCTCCTCCTACCATTCCTACCATTCCCAACTCCCGTGTAAGTCTGTTTGTTCTGTCCTGGGTTTGTTAAGTAAGACTGTGTAGTTTAAGATTGCCCTGTGTCCTTTTATTTCCTCTCTTGTACATTCTATTCCTTTCGTTTCCTCTTCATTATTGTTTGTAATAAATTGTATTTGTTCTTTCTTACCTTTTGGTTTCCTCTCATCCGATCGCTTTCGTGATTTCCTCAATTGAGTACCTGTGGCGCGATTTGGCCAACCGCTCAGAATCGGGTTAGTCTTATTGCTAACGGCTCGGATTTCAGACTGCTAACCGCTCGGCAAACTCCATCTTGTCCGGATCCGAGCAGGGAATTATATCCCTGCTTTGCAGAGGGATTGGCAAAGGTATTTGGGAACCCATTGACCAATCACCCTGGCCAATCTCGCCCCGCAAAGGAGCGTGTAATTTCCAGGAACGGAGGATCGGCCAGTGTAAAAGACAAGGGGATTACCCCCCTTGGTAAGGGGAGCGCCGACCCCCGAATCCGCAACAATATATATATAAATAATTTGATTTCTTCAAAATGCCAACAGGATGAAAATAGCAGCGGGCAATGCCGGATAACCTGCAAGTAGAAAATGAAAAAAAACTTCCATAATAAATAACATCAAAATAAAATCTCAGCGTTTCTTGGGCATCTGTGTATCTCGTTCCAAGGACATTTTGAACGCCCTTTGTGTGTGTATATATTATATATATATATATATATATATATATATATATATATATATATATATATATATATATATACTCGTTTCAAATATTTAACAACATCGTAAATATTTTGTACAGTCTTTCAAAGTCAGTGTTAAGCCACGAACTTACTGATCAAATCTCAGCCACAACAATTGTTGTGTGATCGTGTTGCATAAACAGCAACATTGACCGCTTGATGGTTGCCGTTGATACCTGCATTCCCACCTGATGCAGTGCCCCCTCCGTTTCTGAAAGACTTCAAAGCATTCATTGAAAAACACTGACCTCATAGCAGTCTTCTGGAACAGGTATGTACAGGTAGCAAACGATCGTTTAATGCTCTCGACTAAGGCATTCGCAGATCATTTAATAAATCTTGAGTTAATGATTGTTTAGCCCAAAGCAGCGAAGAAGACACTGTCAGGTAAAAATGCAAACAATCTCGCTCGACGAGATCCATTTTCCGCACAGCTTGTTGAAACAGTGCAGTGGGGGAGCAGTTTGACACTGCCAAGTTACGGATAGTCAAAATAAGGTGTTTATTGAGGTGAGAATCCTAATTTTAAACATAAATACAGTTATCAACACATCGGCACTGAGGAATCCAGTGTGGAATATAAAGCAAGTAGTTCATTCGTCATAACACGTTCCTCAACATCTAGACCACTTGTAAGTTGTACCAATTAACTTGAAAAGCTCTTTAACACCACTCCACACGAACTGCAAGTAATTTGTCAAAATGATGGAACATAAAGTATTCTTGACTGAATACTTATTAAACAGTATTGCCTTCAGAGTATGGACCAAATTTGTTGTTTGACTGCATACCTATTAAACAGTATTGCCTTCAGAGTATGGACCAAAGTTGTTGTTTGACTGCATACCTATTAAACAGTATTGCCGATAGAGTATGGACCAAAGTTGTTGTTTCACTGCATACTCATTAAATAGTACTGGCTATAGAGTATAGACCAAACTTGTTGTTTGACTCGATACTTATTAAACAGTATTGCCGATATAGTATAGACCAAATTTCTTGTCTGACTGCATACTTATTAAACAGTATTGCCTTCAGAGTATGGACCAAATTTGTTGTTTGACTGCATACTTAGTAAACACTATTGCCGATAGAGTATAGACCAAATTTGTTGATGTTGAAATTGATGTTGATTGATTGAAATGTTGATTGAAATGTTTATTGATTGAGATGTTGATTTGTTGAAATTTATAGACGAGAATGATGGAACATAAAGTATTCCTAACTGAACACTTATTAAACAGTATTGCCGATATAGTATAGACCAAACTTGCTGTTTGATTGCATTCTTATTAAACAGTATTGCCGATAGAGTATAGACCAAAGTTGTTGTTTGACTGCATACTGTTTAAACAGTATTGCCGATAGAGTATAGACCAAAGTTGTTGTTTGACTGCATACTTATTAAACAGTATTGCCAATATAGTATAGACCAAACTTCTTGTTTGACTGCATACTTATTAAACAGTATTGCCGATATAGTATAGACCAAACTTCTTGTTTGACTGCATACTTATTAAACAGTATTGCCGATATAGTATAGACCAAATTTGTTGTTTGACTGCATACTTATTAAACAGTATTGCCGATATCGTATAGACCAAATTTGTTGTTTGACTGCATACTTATTAAACAGTATTGCCGATAAAGTGTAGACCAAATTTGTTGATTGACTGCATACTTATTAAACAGTATTGCCGATAGAGTGTAGACCAAAGTTGTTGTTTGACTGCATACTTATTAAACAGTATTGCCGATAGAGTATAGACCAAAGTTGTTGTTCGACTGCCTACTTATTAAACAGTATTTCCGATAATGTATAGACCAAATTTGTTGTTTGACTGCATACTTATTAAACAGTATTGCCGACATAGTATAGACCAAACTTGTTGTTTGACTGCATACTTATTAAACAGTATTGCCTTCAGAGTATGGATCAAATTTGTGGATGTTGAAATTGAGGTTGATTGATTGAAATGTTGATTGAAATGTTGATTGATTGAGATGTTGATTTGTTGAAATTTATAGACCAGAATGATGGAACATAAAGTATTCTTAACTGAACACTTATTAAACAGTATTGCCGATAGAGTATAGACCAAATTTGTTGTTTGACTGCATACATATTAAACAGTATTGCCGATATAGTATAGACCAAACTTGTTGTTTGATTGCATACTTATTAAACAGTATTGCCGATAGAGTATAGACCAAATTTGTTGTTTGACTGCATACTTATTAAACAGTATTGCCGATATTGTATAGACCAAATTTGTTGTTTGACTGCATACTTATTAAACAGTATTGCCGATAGAGTATAGACCAAACTTGTTGTTTGACTGCATACTTATTAAACAGTATTGCCGATAAAGTATATACCAAATTTGTTGTTTGACTGCATACTTATTAAACAGTATTGCCGACATAGTATAGACCAAACTTGTTGTTTGACTGCATACTTATTAAACAGTATTGCCGATGTAATATAGACCAAACTTGTTGTTTGATTGCATACTTATTAAACAGTATTGCCGATAGAGTATCTTTCCTATAATTCACCAAATGTCCGTCCGTCCGTTCAAGGTACCACAAAAACGACTCAACCGATCGCAACGATATTTTGGGTGGGTATTCCTGGGATCCCTGGGAGTAAAATAGACTATATTGTTTTTACAATTTTCCAGTTTTTCCAAACGCTATGGAATAATATTTACCGATATGAACAGTGATGTGGCTTTTGTTGAAATTCTACAAATACTGTTTATTCTACGTACCAGGAGAGAGTAGATCGACTCCTGACGAACTCTTCCGATATAAACGTGCGGCTCCGAAGTAACATGGCAGCATGTGCAAAGCGACTGAGAAACAGGTGTAGCGGCCGCTTCCGTTTTGCAGAATTCAATCTTTTTTCAAAATGGGCGTCATGTACTGTTTAGATTTTGAGGATTTGCATGTGATATGATTCAACGGATGTTTATATGAATCGTTTAAAATTAAAAAAAAGCCTTCAATTTCTGATATTTTGCCTTTTCATTTGGGCCTCCCAATTGAAGCCCCACCCATAGGTCGGGTACCGTTGCTAGTAGACCAAATTTGTTGTTTGACTGCATACTTATTAAACAGTATTGCTTTCAGAGTATGGACCAAATTTGTTGTTCGGCTGCATACTTAAACATTATTGGCTGGAGTATAGACCAAAGTTGTTTGACTGCATACTTAAATATTATTGGCTGGAGTATAGCCCAAAGTTGTTGTTTGACTGCATATTTATTAAACAGTATTGCCTTCAGAGTATGGACCAAAGTTGTTTGACTGCATACTTATTAAACAGTATTGCCTTCAGAGTATGGACCAAAGTTGTTGTTTGACTGCATTTTTAAAGATTATTGGCTGGAGTATAGACAAAATTGTTCGACTGCATACTTAAATATTATTGGCTGGAGCATAGCCCAAAGTCGTTGTTTGACTACATACTTATTGAACAGTATTGCCTTCAGAGTATGGACCAAATTTGTTGTTTGACTGCACCCTTAAACATTGTGGGTGGGTGGAGTTTCGATCAAAGTTGTTCGACTGCATACTTAAGTATTATTGGCTGGAGCATCGCCCAAAGTTGTTGTTTGACTGCATACTGATTAAACAGTATTGCCTTCAGAGTATGGACCAAATTTGTTGTTCGACTGCATACTGATTAAACAGTTTTGCCTTCAGAGTATGGACCAACTTTGTTGTTCGACTGCATACTTAAACATTATTGGTGGGCGGAGTGTAGACCAAAGTTGTTCGACTGCATACTTAAACATTATTGGCTGGAGTACAGACCAAACTTGTTGTTTGACTGCATACTTATTAAATAGTACTGGCTATAGAGTATAGACCAAAGTTGTTGTTCGACTGGATACTTATTAAATAGTACTGGCTCTAGAGTATAAACCAAACTTGTTGTTTGACTGGATACTTATTAAATAGTACTGGCTATAGAGTATAGACCAAAGTTGTTGTTTGACTGGATACTTATTAAATAGTACTGGCTCTAGAGTATAAACCAAACTTGTTGTTTGACTGCATACTTATTAAATAGTAGGCTACTGGCTATAGAGTATAGACCAAAGTTGTTGTTTGATTGCATACTTATTAAATAGTACTGGCTCTAGAGTATAAACCAAACTTGTTGTTTGACTGCATACTTATTAAATAGTAGGCTACTGGCTATAGAGTATAGACCAAAGTTGTTGTTTGATTGCATACTTATTAAATAGTACTGGCTCTAGAGTATAAACCAAACTTGTTGTTTGACTGCATACTTATTAAATAGTAGGCTACTGGCTATAGAGTATACACCAAAGTTGTTGTTTGATTGCATACTTATTAAATAGTACTGGCTATAGAGTATAGACCAAAGTTGTTGTTTGTTTTGTCCTTGTTTTCATTTTTTAATTTGTCTAAAATCAACAGCAAGATTCGAACTCCGACGTTGCCTTGACGGACCAGCGTAGGTGTTGGAATGGTTGGAGTGTCACCTGTGAATCTGCGAGGTCGCTGGTTCAAACCCAGACCGAGTCTCACCAAAGGCTGGAGCTCCAACAACCATAGGTTGGCAATAATAGCCCCGGCGTTATGGGGCCCAATGGCCTTCTCCTGTGTTGAAATTTCCCTTAAGCCACTTCATGGTAGCAGAGCACCACGTGTCACGACACTTTGGGATCGTTTATAGGGTTTTTTCCCAGCTTCTTCTTCTTCCTCCAGCACGACGACGAGCCAGTCTCGTAACTCGTTAATGGCGTAATAACGTTTGATTGATCTGATGGACGTGAGTATTCGTTTGTACTAATGAAGGAAGAAAAGTGCGATTTAGGAGGATGTTAACAACGCCTGGTGTACAGGTGTCGGTAAATGGAGGACGGAGCCCTCGTGTGCAGGTAGTCGGTACACGGAGCTCCATTTTAAAGCTGCTGGAAAACAAGGACAAACCAGTTCGTCGTTTAAATCTCGCATCACAGAGAGTCCTTTCTTCCTCCTGTTCCTCTCTAATCTTAACTCTGGAAGAGGCAATAATCATGACAGGGATATCAATTATGGGGTCATCTCATTTGAGACTTCTGTCATCCCCTGCTCATCTGGTTCGACGAGTCTGTGAGAAACGTCTGCGCTCCGTGCAGGTGTGGCCGCCCACGTGTGCGTTTTACAACGTTTTTACCTGGTGCGGCACGTGACCACGTACGGGGAGGGCTCCGTGCGATGCGCAACGTGCAATTGCATCACAACCGAGACGCAACCGTGACCCTCCGCGCGTTGCTTCTGCCTTTTAGCGAGAGAGGGTCATCGCCGAGGTGCACGTTAAAGACACCCAAGGTGTTCTTCGCGAAGAGAAGGCGAGCTATCACCGGCACCATGACCGGAATCAAAATTCCAGCTTCAGCTATTGCTCTGAAGGCAATGGCAAACCACCCAGTGTAAAACCCAAGGAATCGGATCCGACAAAAACTCGTTTCATATATCTATCTATAATTCCAGTAATCTCTGTCTGTCTGTCTGTACGTTTGTCTGTGACCGCTGTTTCTCGACAACCACGGGTCCGATATACTTTTAACTTGCCAGGTATATTGCTGGGGACCCGAGGATGTGCCTTTTCAAGTTTTCATATTAATCGGACAATTACTTACCGAGCTATGTCCAAAAAACGATTCAACCAATCAGAGAGCAGCGAACTATCGCGTGTGCCGAACGTGGCGGGCACACTCTGCCTCGGATGGCACATTTGAGAGCGTATTCATTTATTTCACGTTTGCAAACTATGTTGGCGTTAAACTATGTTTTACAACTAATAAAAACGAATTTGCGATTCATTCGCTTTCCTGCGCGTTTGTGCACGCGATGGCGATTTCTTTACCAAACTCCGGAAGCCGTTCGCTTTGGACCAAACCATTGCATGTAAATAGAGGGGGGGGATTGTCACCACTCGCAAGCCGTTCGCTTTGGACCAAACCATTTCATGTAAATAGAGGGGGGGGATATAATTTTAGATATAGATATAGTACGGGCATGCCCTAGTCTATCTATAATTCCAGTAATCTCTGTACGTCTGTACGTCTGTACGTTTGTTTGTCTGTGACCGCTGTTTCTCGACAACCACGGGTCCGATATACTTGAAACTTGCCAGGTATATTGCTGGGGACCCGAGGATGTGCCTTTTCAAGGTTTCATATTAATCGGACAATTACTTACCGAGCTATGTCCAAAAAACGATTCAACCAATCAGAGAGCAGCGAACGATCGCGTGTGCCGAACGTGGAGGACACACTCTGCCTCGGATGGCACATTTGAGAGCGTATTCATTTATTTCACGTTTGCAAACTATGTTGGCGTTAAACTATGTTTTAAAACTAATAAAACCGAATTTGCGATTCATTCGCTTTCCTGCGCGTTTGTGCACGCGATGGCGATTTCTTTACCAAACTCCGGAAGCCGTTCGCTTTGGACCAAACCATTGCATGTAAATAGAGGGGGGGGATTGTCACCGTACTCGCAAGCCGTTCGCTTTGGACCAAACCATTTCATGTAAATAGAGGGGGGGGATATAATTTTAGATATAGATATAGTACGGGCAATGCCCTAGTCTATCTATAATTCCAGTAATCTCTGTACGTTTGTACGTCTGTACGTTTGTTTGTCTGTGACCGCTGTTTCTCGACAACCACGGGTCCGATATACTTTTAACTTGCCAGGTATATTGCTGGGGACCCGAGGATGTGCCTTTTCAAGGTTTCATATTAATCGGACAATTACTTACCGAGCTATGTCCAAAAAACGATTCAACCAATCAGAGAGCAGCGAACGATCGCGTGTGCCGAACGTGGAGGACACACTCTGCCTCGGATGGCACATTTGAGAGCGTATTCATTTATTTCACGTTTGCAAACTATGTTGGCGTTAAACTATGTTTTAAAACTAATAAAACCGAATTTGCGATTCATTCGCTTTCCTGCGCGTTTGTGCACGCGATGGCGATTTCTTTACCAAACTCCGGAAGCCGTTCGCTTTGGACCAAACCATTGCATGTAAATAGAGGGGGGGGATTGTCACCGTACTCGCAAGCCGTTCGCTTTGGACCAAACCATTTCATGTAAATAGAGGGGGGGGGGGGATATAATTTTAGATATAGATATAGTACGGGCAATGCCCTAGTCTATCTATAATTCCAGTAATCTCTGTGTGTATGTTTGTATGTTTGTATGTATGTATGTTTGTCTGTGACCGCTGTTTCTCGACAACTACCGGTCCGATATACTTTAAACTTGCCAGGTATATTGCTGGGGACCCGAGGATGTGCCTTTTCAAGGTTTCATATTAATCGGACAAGTAGTTACCGAGCTATGGCGATTTCTTTACCAAACTCCGCAAGCCGTTCGCTTTGGACCAAACCATTTCATGTAAATAGAGGGGGGGGGATTGTCACCGTACTCGCAAGCCGTTCGCTTTGGACCAAACCATTTCATGTAAATAGAGGGGGGGGATTGTCACCGTACTCGCAAGCCGTTCGCTTTGGACCAAACCATTGCATGTAAATAGAGGGGGGGGGGGGATATACTTTTAGATATATATATAGTACGGGCATGCCCTAGTTTAACTAATTGCAGGTAGGGGGCCTATATTAAATTTAATGTAAACATCGTCAGCGGGGGACGCTGCGCTTTCAGATCCGTCTACATATTCCGTACTTGGCAGTGCGTGGTGGTCAAGGAAAATTCAGACAACGAAATTTGATAAAAGCAAGGGAATGGGAACATTTAAGGTCGAAATGGGAGTTAAGCAAAATGTGGTTGGGATGGATAGGAGTGAGTCGGGGTGAAGGAGGCAATGAAATTGCAGTTTTCACACATATAGCCTACAAGTTGGGAGGGATTCAAATTCTGCCATTTCTACATACTAGGGCATGCCCGTACTATATCTATATCTAAAATTATATCCCCCCCCTCTATTTACATGAAATGGTTTGGTCCATTCGCAACGCCAAAGCGAACGGCGAACGGCTTGCGAGTACAGTGACAATCCCCCCCCCCCTCTATTTACATGAATGGTTTGGTCCATTCGCAACGACCACAGAACCCCCCCCTCTATTTACATGCAATGGTTTGGTCCAAAGCGAACGGCTTCCGGAGTTTGGTAAAGAAATCGCCATCGCGTGCACAAACGCGCAGGAAAGCGAATGAATCGCAAATTCGTTTTTATTAGTTTTAAAACGTAGTTTAACGCCAACATAGTTTGCAAACGTGAAATAAATGAATACGCTCTCAAATGTGCCATCCGAGGCAGAGTGTGCCCGCCACGTTCGGCACACGCGATCGTTCGCTGCTCTCTGATTGGTTGAATCGTTTTTTGGACATAGCTCGGTAAGTAATTGTCCGATTAATATGAAACCTTGAAAAGGCACATCCTCGGGTCCCCAGCAATATACCTGGCAAGTTAAAAGTATATCGGACCCGTGGTTGTCGAGAAACAGCGGTCACAGACAAACGTACAGACGTACAGACAGACAGACAGAGATTACTGGAATTATAGATAGATGTACTTTGATGTACAACACAGTATATAGTCCCTTATTAGATGCAGAGCAAATATCACGCCTTTAATAACGCACCTGGCTAAATGACATATTCCCCACATGCTACATGGGTGATACATCGTGTGTGTGTGTGTGTGTGTGTGTGTGTGTGTGTGTGTGTGTGTGTGTGTGTGTGTGTGTGTGTGTGTGTGTGTGTGTGTGTGTGTGTGTGTGTGTGTGTGTAATAGGGATAATATATTATATCGTTTTATGAAATATCAGGGCTGGCAGGAAATCCCAGATGTATGCACACTTTTCTTTGAGCTGTCTAGCCTGGGTTCGAATCTCGACCAAACTATAAACTTTCACCCTGGTGATTCATAGGCAGGGCGAGGCATCAATCAGTGTACCTCGGATGGATGTTAAAATGGGCGTCTCGTCTACCAGCACAGGTCGACGTCAAAGACCTCACGGTGCCTTTCATGAAAAATAGGTGAGTTCTCGCCGGCACCCTGAATAAATGACAAATTATTGCCACTTTTAGTCAAACGGCAGGCTTGGTCAGCCGGTTCGTGAAAGACTTGGCCCAAAAGGTTCCCCACCCGACCCCACCAGAAGGCGGTAATAACTTAGGCCGTTATAGAAGTATAGAATGAGTTAAATTATGAAACCCCAAATCAAATGTCCAAATTATGCAGTATAATTTTGTTCATAATTAAATACAAGTGGCTGGGTTAAGAGGTTCTGGATTGCTCTTCAGTTGACATTTTTAGGTGGTTAATTACGCACGTTGTGTAGTAGGTTGACACTCCTGTCTTGAAAATTCCCTGGAAAAGTATTCGGCTGGGTAGGGTAATCCCAGCTTGTTCAAGTGGTCCCCAAGAAGTCAAGACCTCTCCAAATGTTGTCACCTTTTTGTCAAAGCTAGTTCCTCCCCTCCCCCCCGAGTTAAAGATAGTGAATTGTTCATATCTGCATGTACATCTTTTTCACCTTCTATTTAAGTTGCAGACGATGTCTCATGGAACACTAAGATGTATCATCCTATATCGGGAAAATGGTGGTGGTCAAATTGATCCACAACATCCAAATGGTGAAAGTGGAATGGGCAACTCCCCACCCACCCACTACACTCTGTGTTAAAGAGTGGTCCAATTTAGAGGTTCTGCTGACATCTACTGGATTCTACCATGAATGTTATGTGGCTAAATACCACATTGGTTTTATATACAATCAACAACTTAAAAAACTCGCAGGTTACTAAAATATAACTTTTTTTTAATAAACCTAGTTGCAAATACACGGTATGAGCCGGCAAGATGGCCGAGAACGTAGAGGCACTGTCATCCTGGCATTTTGGAAGATGGATGATACCTATATTCATCATCAACGGAGATTCATCAATGTGTGTGCCATCCCTCGGATGGACTGGACGTTAAAATGGTCGTCCCGTCTGCCAGCATGGTCCTTAGTGGACGTTAAATATCCCATGGTGTCTTTCGTGAAGAGTACGTGAGTTGTCGCTGGCACCCTGAACAAATTACTAATTTCTGCTGAGACTGCAGGTAGCCTTAGCAAGTGGTCTCGTCTTTTTGGACATCCCTTGACACCAGGTTACACTGCTTGGTATCTCTGTGTGGTTGGTACCCCGTGTGAAAAGTGAAAAGCGGGGTTAAGCAATTCATTCACAATTAATATATCCAATGAATATGTCTAATAATAATGTGTTCCTGGCGATAAAAATCTCTCCAAGGAACGGATAGCCAACAGCGAGCTTTTAACTCTGAGGTGACTGATCAAATGCGGACTTTTATATATATGCGGGGGAGGAAGAAAGAGAAAAGGGAAAACACTGAAGAGCCTGACCTGTCGATCCCGCCGGCAGTCCCAAAGCCTGCAAAGAATAATTTAAACAAACATGGATTTAGAAATGTACAAAAATAACAAAAGGGTTTATTAAAAGAAATGCCGATAAGAAAACGCGACGGTAAACCTAAATTCCTAAACGGAATCCTCCACACCAGACTTAAACACAGACAAAGGGATAAAAGAACGTTGGAAATGAATAGTGTGATTATTTATTGCACTTATCTGCGAGCAGCTTGAGCCTCGTCAGGAATCGTCAAGGCCCCGTGTGCGCAGTCCGGACCCGGTGGCGTTCTTGGCGGAAAGAAGGCCGCAGTCCGCTCGTTCGCGCTCTGCTAGGCCTCGCTGGGCGTCTCGCTCACCCAGGCCTCGTCACGCTGCAGCGGCAAGTTGCGCCCGTCCACGCGTTGTCCGCACAGAGAACCACAGTTCCCGGGTCACGGCTCTTCCTGTTGCCTCTGCAAGTCTCCTGGTGGCGTCTTCGACACGGTCGGTCCAAGTGCAATCGTTCCCGAGGTTCAGAACGAGAAAGCCAAAAGGGAGAAGAGAGACAGGACGGCAAGAGCGACAATGGAGCCAGACGGAAAATGGAGCAAGAGCGAAAAAGCCGGTTTGAGAGTTCATTTGTTCGTCGGGTCGTGACGTCCTCAGTGCTTCTCCTCCAATCAGCGCAGGCCAACAACACAGGCTCAGCTCTCCACCACTCACACTCAGTCCCGGCTCTGACGTCGTCGGTCGTACTTTGCCAATCAGCATGTCCCTTCTTACCCGCACCTTCCTGTTGGTTTTATTATTATTTAGTGCAGTTAATGGGCATTTCCTGCGCTACTGTCTATGGTGCGGTGCCAAAAGTGATAAAGGATAAATCACATAGGGAACGACGAACAGGGAATTACTTAACCTAATCCCCGAGCTAAATAACATGCCCCACCCCCTCGCGATGAAGACAAATATACAACTTCATCCGACATCCGGGTTAAACAGGGCCTCTACTTATTACATGGTGGTTCTTCTTCTTCACGACAGTCGGAGCAGACGGAGCAGTCAGAGCAGACGTCGGAGCAGTCTGAGTCGGAGCAGACTACACAAATCTACCTGGTCTAAAGTATCCCTACCCCCATAAACGTACAATAATATGGTAATTGTCTGTCTGTCTGTTTGGCTGTCTTCTGTCTATCCTTCTATCAAAAAATGTCACTTTATGATTGAAGAACAACTTAATTCAAATTGAATGTTAGATTTTGACCACAAATCGGATCATGAATCGGAAAACAAAAATGTAGATTAGCAGAACTTTGGCTCTGAATTCCTTTCTATCGCACATGTGCAGAGATGAGTGAGATAAAAAAATTTACACTGTCTGCCTACCTGTCTGGAAATCAAACAAAATGGAAAATCATTCCAAACAGGAATCTTACTGTTTTTAAGGACGTCATAAAGGACACAAATTACAGGCATGAATAACTAATGTAATGTGTTAAATAAGGTGGTGTATAAGACAATTTAATACGTTGCATCAACGATGCTAAACTCTCGAAAAAAAATTCCTACAAACTCTAAAATCTTTATTTTTTTAAAATTGAATAATGTACGGTACTTGGACACTAGAACACAAATCAACTTATTGACACTTTCACAAGCCCTCCGTTTCACAGTACTTGGACAAAATGACATTTTACATAATCACAACCAATCAAATTTGCCCGCCCATGTCCTTGTTTCTCAAGACTGCGTGGGGTAAGGTGTTCTATGAACTCTCTAGTGGTCTCGGCAGAAGCTCCGACACTACAAACAAATTCACGTTCCCAGATTGTTTGCATGTCAGATGTCACATGTTAACAGCTGTATTCATTTATGAAGGGTAACCATGACCACTAGCCGAAACCCGTGGAACATCCACGGAAGGGAGGATGTGGTGTATGGATAGAGTGTACCATTATGGATGGCATAGGGGATTTGCTTGTCCGAGTAAGAGTTAGGAAGAAAGATGAGAATGAAGAGTGCGTATATGAACAACGATCGCCGACACCGGCACAAATGCATGCTCTGGATTGTCCACTCAGTGGACGGCTTGCTTTCGCCTTCGCCTGTCCAATCAGCGGACGGCTTGCTTCGCCTTTGCCCAGCAGACGCCAATACGATGGCGTCGTAAGATGGCGTCGTATCGGCAGTTAATCGGATGCTTTTGGGCCCCAACGTCAGCTAATTCAGATTTTTCGAGTATGGCTGTACGTGATAAACAAAGAGCGCGGTTCGTAGATCGTAAATCCATTAGTGCCGTGGGCATCGGGTCACTGGGTGCGGCGTAAAAGGGATAACAAAGTCGAGTCCTTATGCTATTATTATATAGATGATGAGAAATACACATTAATGTACGAGTAATTATAAAGCATTGAAATCACGTCGCACGCTGAAATTGAAGGATTCGATTAAAAAAATTTTTTTTTTTAATGGATATTAATCACGATATTAAAACAATACTTATAAACGGTTTTTAATGTTCAAAGTTATGACAGTATGTACTGTATTTTATTTTTATAGGTGAAAAAGATGTTGAATGTATAAACCCAATGCACAATGTCGGTCTATATTCAATTAATAATAAAACATAGAAGTTATTGCATGCAGCCAAGTTGTCACAAATTGAATAACAGTAATGTAAATTGAGGAATACTTTATATAAATAATTATAATTTATAGTGGGTTCAAGTAACAGGGGGATTTCTACATATTACGTATGCAAGATGCCGATCCAGGGCCCATCAATTTTTTAGAAACCCAAGAAGAGATTCCATCCATTGCGTACATGTAGTATACAGGAAAAGGGGATAGGGTTAAATATGTACAAATCCTTTCAATATATTTTATGAAATTTTGTATTAATCACCAGTTGGTTTACATTTTCAACGTTCTTTTCCAATAATCATGCATTTGTTTGTAATTCAGGAATGTTAGTATAATATTTCTAAACCTCCAATCAGCCATTCCTGGTGCAGAAAGGCATATACATATGGAATGATGAATGATGTGTGCTCAACAAGCAACCCAAAACTTTTAGTGGTGAGTCTGAGGAGGAAAGGAAGAAGAAGAGGAGGAAGTTTTTTTTCTGCATGGCGAAGGAAGCAAAGTCAGCAAGAAGCACGGGTACACTGGGTACTATTTGCGGGTGTCTTGGGCTGATATGTGGGGGAATTGAAGATATAGAAAATAATTTCTTTAAAGATCTAGCTAATATGTTCTGCTGACATTAGCGGCCCTTATATATTCTTAAATATTTATATATTCTTAAATAAATCATTAATTGACAAGCCACCGTCTACACACACATATTAACACGTGGTAAGTGTAATAAAGTGCTTGTGCATTATGTGGTAAAAGAAAAACATTGAATGAGCATTTGATGTGCAACTGCTCGGTGACATTAGCACGAGGATGTCACATTTCGTCACAACATGGTGTTTGAAGTCCTTCGGTGTAGCATTTAGTGTGCAGTGGTAAAGCAAGAGTACCTGTTTGCTAGGAAGGTGGAAGGAACGACATTTTTTATTCCCGACAACATCCAGTGATAACTGACTGTTTGATACAGATCCTGCTGACTTTATAGCTCGTCTGGTAACTGGTGACCAAATGCAGCTTCAACCACTGCGGTCCTGAAACCAAATTGGAATCCACGCGATGGATGGACAAGGGATCATGAAAACATGATAGTGCCACATGCCTGCTCGTTCCATGGCAATGTGACCACCTCACGAGACCGACCACCCACACACACACACACACACACACACACACACACACACACACACACACACACACACACACACACACACACACACACACACAAGAGCCAAGAGCCCTCGGAACAAAACTTTGAGAACAAGAAAACTTCACAACTTGGTCCATGAATCGGGACTCCCCTTCCCGAAACGGAGGTGGATGCTTCGACCTCTGGGAGGAATGCGTTCCACCTTCTGCAACCAACAGACATACACAAATACAATATACATGTGTGTGTGTGTGTGTGTACATATATATATATATATATATATATATATATATATATATATATATATATATATATATATATATATATATATATATATATTGTTGTGGATATGAGGATGGCATTTTTTTGATTGTGTGTATTGGATTGTGGTAAACTGCTGTGTACCATTGGTTGGATATGGCCCCTCTTGCCTCCTGTTACGTGGTCCCCTCGGTGAATACCTGGTCTCGGTGACCCCCGGACCGTGAGAGGAACTCCGCCAGCAAGCTGTATTATATATGCGCTTTCGCCACGCAATCCATATGAATTTCACCCAGGAGACAACTGATGTTCAAGGATATATTTCCAATGGTAATGATACCATACAATTTCAATGACACAACCACGGAGATTTTCCCCGAGCAATCAACAATACACAACCATCAACAATTCCCAATTCACAAGCACTTCCCTATGAGTAAGATGGCCATCTTATATATGTGTGTCCCGGTGAGTACTCACAACCCCCTTTTGGTCTCGGTCCCGCACAATGTCTCTGGGCCCCTCCTGACCAAGATGATGGTCGGCGTCACCGCACTCGGGCGGTTGAACGAACCCCGGGTGGACGTTTTTCCACCGGGCAGGTATCGTACCCGGCACCCCGGCTACAGCCCCTCGCGGCCACGCGAAGCGGGGACGGGAAAGCAAGCCAAAAGCCCCACGCCGCTTCCCAGGCGTGGTAGGCCCCAACGGGCGACCCGTACGCGTCTTTTTAGACGGTGTCGCGCACGGCGCCAAACGCTGGGTCGGTGCACGGCCACACGACAGTTTGCCGTCCACCGGGCAGGTATCCGTCCCGGTAACTCCTCTCTCCAGACAGGCTCGGGAACGCCGCTTTTCCACACGGCTCAATCAATCCCACCTTTCGTCGGTGCGGGGCGAGGAAGAAGAAGAATCGTCCTTTTTTCCTCGTGTCTTTTCCTCTCCCGTTTCCGGTCACTTCCGTTTCCGGCCACTTGTTCAGAAGGGCTCCTGACCCTCCAATCACAACAACCCTTAATATACTACACACGGATAAGCAAAGACCTGAATGGTAATCCACATACATTCACATAAATATGTAACACTCCCCCCCTTCAAGAAAGAAAGTTTGAACCCAGCGAAAACTTTCTTTGCCGGCCAATTTGGAGAAACAAACCAGATAACTCAACCCCCCCCCACATTATTAGTTCCCCCCGGGCACAGTTATCACTTAAAAATAAAGCAACCAAAATTTCCCCACAACCCCTCCAGATTACTCACTCTGGACTAAGCACCAGCAACGACATTGTCCCTGCCAAATCAAACTCCATCTCATGACCCTCTGACTTTGACCGTCAGTTTCTTGTGAATGAAGGTTAAGGGGTTGATCAAAGATCCAAAGTTAAGCAACTCGATAGCACTTTTTCCGGGAGGCCAAGCCGAGTATTCACTACATGGATGCCTTTAGGAACGCGGAGTTCACGGTTAGTCCGTGCAGGAAAGTTCTCTACAGGGGCGCCTTGAGGAACGTGGAGTTCACGGTTAGTCCGTGCATGAAAGTTCACTACATGGACGCCTTTAGGAACGGCGTTCACGGTTAATCCGTGTAGGAATCTTGGCTCGGCGGCTCCGCCGCATTCAGTGCTTCAACTTCTCAGAACTTCCCTAATACTTAGGGTGGGACCACTTGTCCCTGTAGTCCCATGAATAGCGGTCTCCGTCTCGGCCACTACTTTGCCAATCCTTCCTTCGGGAGCGGCCGTAACTCAGGGAGCCTCCATAATAATATTGATTGCGGCCACCACCAAAACTACCGCCCAGTTGTCCTCTCCTGTAGACCTCTCGACGCCTACGAAATGCCTTCCCTACTGTTATGGTCCGACCCTCCAAATCCTTGCCATTCCAATTCTTCTCTGCCTCTCTGGCGTCTTTTGTGCTGGCAAACGTGACAAAGCCGAACCCTCTTGACTGTTGCGTTTCCCAGTCTCTTACCAACCGCACTTCCAGCAGCGGCCCATATCTGTTGAAGACAGAGGTCAGAACTTCTTCCTCTGTTTTGAAGTTCAGTCCCCCTACAAATACCTTGGCACTTTTGTCGCCATCCCGAGCTGGTGTGGCGTTATTTTCCCTGCTGGGCTCTTTACCAACCTTCAGGTTACCATAAACTTGACCCCCGGCCAAATCATTCCCGATAACCACAGATACACCCTCTACAGGAAGCGTGGCTTGTAAACCGACGGTGACCGGTCCTGACACCAAATCGGACTCCAAATGGATGACATGAAGGGGAGCACTAACACCGCCCCCGATCCCCTGTAAACGAACACTATCCCCCGTTGCCGTCTCCTCGGACCATGGCAAAATGCCTTCAAGCATTAAAGATTGATGTGCCCCTGTGTCCCTCAATATCCTAACCGGTTTCCGGTTAGTCGAGGCTCCATCCCGTGACACAAACCCCTCTGAAATAAATGGTTGGTAACCCTTTTGATGGCGATTTCTCACAATGGCCATTGCGTTTGGAGTCGTAGTATTCGGACTCCGCTCTGGGTCTTCGCTTTTCATGCGGTAACAACTGGACATCAAGTGTCCAGGTTTCTTGCAAAAAGCGCAAGAAGGCCCGGAGGAAAAACTCGTGGTCTGCCTCGGGCCCCCCGAACTATAAGTTTGTCTTGGGCCCGCATCCCTCTGATTTCGAACAGGTGGGGTATCATAGTTGTCCCCATAATCATCTCGAGGCCGCCGCCAGGTATGGTCGTTCTCCGCACCTGCTGTTCCATAACTCCCCTGCTGAAGTCTAGGCGAGGAGTTAGGTTTGTGGACCCCTATTCGGTGGGTTAAGGCATAATCATCTGCCATGGTGGCTGCGTCCCACAACTTTGGTACTTTCTTTTCCTGCAGGTACACTTTGATGTCCTCGTGGACACACTGCTGGAATTCCTCCACCAGGATCAAGTCCCGCAATGTTTCGAAGTCTTTCCCGACTCCTTTTGACTCACACCACCGATCAAACATGTTTTCTTTCACTCTGGCAAACTCCACATGGGTCTCACTCTCCCTCTTCCTGGCATTCCTGAATTTTTGCCTGTAAGCTTCCGGAACCAACTCATAGGCCTTGAGGATGTGCTTCTTCAGTACCTCATAATCTGCACATTGGTCCATTGGTAGCGCTGAATAAATTTCCTGAGCTTTCCCCACCAGCACACTTTGCACGAGTATGGTCCAGGCCTCCTCCGGCCAGTTTAATTGTCGAGCCACTTTCTCAAAGTGTGGGAAAAATTTCGCGACTTCCTTTTCACTGAACGGTGGAACCAGCCTCACATGTCTGCCCACATCCCAGGTTTTCTGGTTAGGTGTCGACCCCGTCAGCAAGGGTGGTGCCTCTCCCCGTTCTCTCATTAACTCCAGCTCCTTGAATTTGATTTCTTGCTGAAGCTCCATGTCACGTTCCTTTAATTCCCTTTCCGCTTTTCTCTCCTCTGCTTCGAGGTCCCTTGCAGCTCTCCTCTCCTCTGCTTTTCTCCCTTCTAACCTTTCCTGGAGTTCTCGTTCCCCTCTCCTTTCCTCTGCTTGTTTCTCTTCCCTCCTCGCTTCTGCTTTCCTTTCTTCTTCTGCTCTTTCCTTTTCTGCTTTCCTTTCTTCTTCTTTTAACCTTTCCTGGAGTTCTCGTTCCACTCTCCTTTCCTCCGCTTGTTTCTCTTCCCTCCTCTCTTCTGCTTTCCTTTCTTCTTCTGCTCTTTCCTTTTCTGCTTTCCTTTCTTCTTCTGCTCTTTCCTTTTCTGCTTTCCTTTCTTCTTCTTTAATCCGTTCCTGGCTCCGTAATTGCAACTCCAGTTTCCGGAGCTCAACGTCTTCTGGTTCTTCGGGTAGCCACTCCCAGGCTAACTCGTCCCATGTTCCTAATCCCACCATAGATTGTATCACCGTGGCCTGCAACTCTGCCTTCCTCAAATTAGTTCGGACCTCCAAGTTAAAATGTTTGGCCAATTTCAAGAGGTCCGACTTTAGCAACGCTCGGAACTGTGCCTCACTCGGGGTTACCCCAAAGTTCTGTGCCACAAACGCCATGGTGCCTATCGTTAACACCTGTTAACCTTCACCCAAGACTTTACCCCAATTTCTCAAAAAAAAATTACCAATTAATAATTAATTAATACATTTTAATTAATAAAAAAATTATTATTTTATTATTTTATACAATTTTAAATCCCGGACGTAGACCCAATTGCGAAACCGCAAATCGTAATTTGGACGAGCCCCCAATTCTGTTACGTGGTCCCCTCGGTGAATACCTGGTCTCGGTGACCCCCGGACCGTGAGAGGAACTCCGCCAGCAAGCTGTATTATATATGCGCTTTCGCCACGCAATCCATATGAATTTCACCCAGGAGACAACTGATGTTCAAGGATATATTTCCAATGGTAATGATACCATACAATTTCAATGACACAACCACGGAGATTTTCCCCGAGCAATCAACAATACACAACCATCAACAATTCCCAATTCACAAGCACTTCCCTATGAGTAAGATGGCCATCTCATATATGTGTGTCCCGGTGAGTACTCACAACCCCCTTTTGGTCTCGGTCCCGCACAATGTCTCTGGGCCCCTCCTGACCAAGATGATGGTCGGCGTCACCGCACTCGGGCGGTTGAACGAACCCCGGGTGGACGTTTTTCCACCGGGCAGGTATCGTACCCGGCACCCCGGCTACAGCCCCTCGCGGCCACGCGAAGCGGGGACGGGAAAGCAAGCCAAAAGCCCCACGCCGCTTCCCAGGCGTGGTAGGCCCCAACGGGCGACCCGTACGCATCTTTTTAGACGGTGTCGCGCACGGCACCAAACGCTGGGTCGGTGCACGGCCACACGACAGTTTGCCGTCCACCGGGCAGGTATCCGTCCCGGTAACTCCTCTCTCCAGACAGGCTCGGGAACGCCGCTTTTCCACACGGCTCAATCAATCCCACCTTTCGTCGGTGCGGGGCGAGGAAGAAGAAGAATCGTCCTTTTTTCCTCGTGTCTTTTCCTCTCCCGTTTCCGGTCACTTCCGTTTCCGGCCACTTGTTCAGAAGGGCTCCTGACCCTCCAATCACAACAACCCTTAATATACTACACACGGATAAGCAAAGACCTGAATGGTAATCCACATACATTCACATAAATATGTAACACTCCAGAGTTGTATAAAGGTAAAAAGGGCGTCTCGGTAATTAGTCCATAAAGCATACACGTCAGCCAATCATAGAATACCCCTGTTCGATAGCTTATATCTTATTATGTGTCTTAGGGTAAGGCTGTGTCTCCCATTAACTTAAATACTCCATTGTACCAAGTGAAATAAGAGTAGATCCCCTTTCAGTTCATTTCAATGGCCAACTGCATTTTGGGCGGTTTTCTTCAACCACCATTGGCCACGAGGCAGGGTTGGGGAAGAAAGGCGTGTCTCCACCTCGTCATAGAGGGGAGGAGTGAGCCAGCCCCGAACAACCAACCGTGAACAAGGGGTTTGGCTTGAGAGGGCGGAGGAAGAGTGTTTGGGGGAGGTTCGCAAAGGTTGAGGGGCGGGGCCTATATAACCCGCCGGCGGGGCGTTCCCCAAGCAGTTGAGACAAGGAGGGAGGAGACAAGAGCTGGGTCGTCAGAGAGTTGCGCTTTTACTGAGTCCAAAGAAAGAGCTGGGTCGTCAGAGAGTTGCGCTTTTACTGAGTCCAAAGAATGAGCTGGGTCGTCAGAGAGTTGCGCTTTTACTGAGTCCAAAGAAAGAGCTGGGTCGTCAGAGAGTTGCGCTTTTACTGAGTCCAAAGAAAGAGCTGGGTCGTCAGAGAGTGGCGCTTTTACTGAGTCCAAAGAAAGAGCTGGGTCGCCAGAGCAGATGCGCTTTTACTGAGACAAGCAGCTCCGACCCGTGACTCCGCGCACACGACAGGCTCGGTGGCATCAGCGGCCGTCGGGGTCCAGCCCGACGTCCCGTGCGAGATCAAGCTCCAGCCAGCTCCGTGCCGTCCTCCCCCCCTCCAGCCACACACCTCCTTCCAGCAATCCACTCTGCAATTCCCCGCGTGAGTCAGTGTCTTTGTTTGTTCTGTCCTGGGTAGGTAATTAAGCTTGTATAAGGATTTCACTGTGTCACCTGCGTCTCATGTCCCTGTAAATAATCGTGACTGCTCCTTTTTGCTTGTGTGTAAATAATAATAAACCCCGTTACTCTTCTGTACGTCTTCTTCCTCTTTGCATTCTGTCGCTTTAGAGTTTTCCCGATTGAGTGGCTGTGGTGCGATACGGCCAACGTTTGGGTTGAATCGGGTTTTAGTCGGGGAATAACTGTTCGGCCGCGGTTACACCACCGCTTGGTCAAAATAACATCTAATCCGCGGACCGTAACAAATTGGTAGTCAGGAGTTGGGATTCGAACCTGGGACTAAATTTATTTAGCCCAAATTTTGGACACCAATTGTGTTATTACCGTAACAAATTGGTGTCTGGGAGTGAGATACGAGGCCCGAAGCACGCTTAACGCGCTCAAAATTACAAGCAGCTGGAAATTGTTTTGTTTTAAAGCAAAACCCGAATTTTGAAATCGCGCCATGACTGGTCAAGGCGACGGGATGCCGGTGGGAGAGATAGAGATAGACGGGGTGGAATCGACCCAGGACCTCGGGGAAATGTATGTGGGGGAAGGAGAGGAGGAGAACATTGGCAATGTGGTTGAGGGGGTATCAGGTGCACAAAATGGCGCTCTCGCGCACGTGGTTACAGCGGCACCCAAATTTTGCAGCGCCCGTGACCGTAGCAGCGGGCTTTGATGTGGGGGACTTCATGGCGCAATTCACCGAGATGCTGAGAATAAACGGGGAGAGATTGAGTAATAAAATGGAAGCAATAATGAACGGAAGGAGGGCTAACAGTGAGCGATTGGGAAACCAAATTGAAGCAATAACCAACAGAATGTGTGACCGCATGCAAAAATGTGGGGAGACCATGGATCGCATGGTGGGCGAAAGGGTCCCAGGGGTGCACGACGAGGTAACGCGGGTCGAGAAGCGCTGGTTGAGCGAAGCGGAGGAAAGCGCGGGTACAATGACGGGGGTAGAAATCGCGACACGGGGTTTGGAAAAGCCTGCGACCGATGAGGTAGAGGGAATTTTATTAAAGCCAATGGTCGTCGAGGGGAACAAAGACAAAGCAGTGCTGGGAATTAAAATTGAAGAGATGACGGAGGTAGCCCGGGAATTGCAGGGAGAAATGGAAAATGTGCAAAGTCCCTGCTCACATCACGATGCTGTGCTTAACCCGAATGGAAGTTTGCAGGTTTTGGTGCAGGGAGGAAGAAGAACCCCGAAGGTGAGACGTGCTGTGTATTGTGCGAGGAGATTTTGTAAAAGGATGTTTAGCGACAAAAGAATTGTCGCGCGATTGGGATCGATATGGCACCCGGGCGTTGGTGAAGGGTCCCGTGTGAGTAAAAATGGCACGCGTGTGAGGAAAAAGTGTGCGTCGGCGAGTGGGTGTGTTATAACGTGTGGGAGTGAAACCGAGTGCGAGCGAGAATGCACGTCGGGGTGTACGGAGTGTACGTGCGAGGGTGAGAGTGACACGAGGAGTGAGTTGGTGGTGGAGCGGGTGCGAGGATGCACGCATGGGATGAACGGCGAAGGTGTGCGAGAAAGCACACCTGAGTTGGTAGTAGCGCGAGTGTGGGAGAGCCCATCTGAGCGCGTTAGTGGGTGGATGCAAGAGTGCACGCCCATGGTGAGTGGTACGGAGTACGTACCGAGGGAGAGTGCGCAAGACGGTGCGCGAGGTGTGTTAAAAAAAGTGTGCGAACAGCGAGTGTGCGCGAGAGGTGTGGTGTGTAACAGGTAGTACGTTGGTGGAATGTACGGACGGCGTTGGAACGCCGGGTTTGGTGAGGGTGAAAGGGGTAGCGTATGCGTGTGAGCATGCAGGTGAAGCATCGACGGTAACCGGGTTAGCGGTTAGGGCGACAGATAGCCGATGCGAGCACTCAGGGCGCGGTGTGCTTTGTTGGGTGCGAGGCCCGGCGCGGATCGATGCTGCGTCGCTTCTCTTCGAAGCGTCGTTGCCGATTCGGCTTGGCCCCGCCCTGCACGGTCGAGTCCGGGCCTTGTCGGGCGAGGCGACCGGTCCGGTTCAAGGGCGAGTGGGAGGAAGCGGGGCCGGTGCCCCCTCGTGGGGACGGGGTTCCGACCGGGGGAGATTGAGCCATCGGGCCCGGGACCGCAAGGTGCCGCGCCGAGATGGTGCGTGGAATCTCGGCCCGACCAAACCACCTCCCTTGAACCGAAAGCCGGACGGATTCAACCTGCAGGCGACCAAACCACCCGAATCCATTGCTCGGCTTTACGAAGCCGAGTTTAATGATGTCATGACGCACCGAGGCTAGGATATAGCGGTCTGTGATGATGATGGTAGTGATTTGATAGGAAATTTATAATAGTGGGTAGAATTGGCAGTAAATGGAAAATTTTTGAATTGGTTGGAATTTGGACGAGCAAAATTGATAGTGGGACCTCCCCGATGTGGTGGGATGGCAACTCTGTCATCCCTCACACCACGGGGGGGGGGGGCAAAGGAGCACTGGATTATGGGGTTTATGGCAGTGAAAACTAGCCCGGGTGGGTTAGGATATATCGTGTGTAGGGATCTAGCGAAGATGACATTAGGTAACGTTAAGATTAGTTAGTGACAATGATACCTGTAGTGGGGACGCAGGTAGATTAGTGGATGATAATGACGTGGTATGTGCTTAGTTTAAAGGGAAGACGGGGAGCACTAAGTTAGCAGGGCAACAGGTAGTTCAGATGATGCCGTGTGAGTGTTGGAGGTGTAGTCAAGTGTATTGAGCAGTGTGTGAGGATTGAACAGGTGTGATTGAACAGGTGTGATTGCACAGGTGTGCAACTGAACAGGTGTATGGAGCAGTGTTTGAGTGATGGTGATGTGTGTTGTGTTGACCAACTGGTCCAGGAAGAGGAGGAGGGTGCAGGTGGCACCAGGTGTGATTGCACAGGTGTGCAACAACAGGTGTATGGAGAATGGTTGTGTGGAATAAATGGTAGTGTGGAATATCTGGAGTATTGGAATGGATGGTCGTGGAGTGAGTATGATGGAAATTGTGGAGTGGAGTGGATGGTGCGAAGGTGTGAATGGGGGAAGAATGGACCCCCATCACGAATACCCGGGGCGGGTAGTGTAAGTGTTAGGTAGAGGGTATAGGTAAATTGTGGTTGGATATTGGCATCTGTGGTGCGGGTGGAAGAATGGTGATTGGATGGGTGCATTAGTGTTGTGGAAATGGCTGGGCGTGTACCCTGTTAGTGTGTGTAGTTGGTTTGGGCACTCCACCACTGTGAGGATGTCGGCCAGGTGAGGCCGCAGGTGGGCTCTGGGAGCCGGTAGTTGTGGATGGGGCCCGAGGACCCGGGTAGCCCAGTGCCAGAGGGCACCAAGGGGTGACAGAGCCAGGAGGGGCCTTCCCCAGTTAGATAGGTTAGGGTGAGGAGCTAGGTAAGCTCGGGTGGCAACTATAGTGGTGGAGGTGTGCAGGTGGGTAGACCTGCTGGGAGAGCTACACGTCACAGCCCAGAAATTGTGCAAGGGCACCGGGAGATGAATCGGGGGAGTGAGACCCCAAATTGAGAAGCACCACAGTTTGGTCAATGGGAATTGGTTATTAGAACCCATAGTGTAAGTGGCCAATGGATTGGCAGGGAAAGACCCCGGGTAGTGTAAAGTGTGTTAATGTCATTTAGAGGATAGTTAGGATTGGAGTCTCCTCGCACCATCTGCATCCACTCACCTGAGGTGACAGGTACTCCACACCATGCCATGTTTTGATTATTTTTTATGATGCAAATGTTTGGATTGTGAGGCGCATCATGACGTGGGTGTGACATTGTGCTTTGATGTTCCATCTCTTCCTCCTTATGAGGATTGATGATGAATTGGGTGATGGCAAATTTTGAAGTAGAGGGATTGTGGAGACGAATTTGGTCTAAGGGGAATATGGGGAAGACGTGACAGTAGCGACGGATTGGTAATGTGTAGATTTTGTACATATGGGGTAAGGGCAAGGGTAGTGTAGGTGACAGGGGGGTGACGTACGGTAGGGACGAGCTTTCTCACTTTGCCCTCCGTACGCATTTCGCCTTGCATTGCCTTATTGATGTGTACCCTTGTGACCTTACCCCTCGCTCATTTGTCTTTCCCCTTTTGTCTCCCACATGACCTGTGCGCCATTGGGCGCCGAGGGGAGCGTGCGTGAGTCGGCCATTGTGCGCCCGGAACTCTCAGAACCTGCTGTCTGCATCAATGCACCACATGATGGACCACATGTCTGTGGCCGAGCGCCACTTATGGACCCCATGGGTTGGGGCATGGCCCCTCTGCTGGAACCGGCCATGAGGGCCCAAAATCTTGCTGGCGGACCCTGGCCACAGGGCACCGATGCCCCACAGGTGAACCACACGTAGTCGGCCTGGTGGGCCATAAATAAATAAAAAGGACACCTTGGGTGCATTTTTCAGTTCAAATAGGCCGCCAGTAAGAAAAGCAAAGAAAATGACAACAACTGGAAGAAAATAATAATAGCCAGCAGAGGGAGCCGAAGAGCAAGAGATCACCTGCAGGGTTAGGGGTTGTTGATTTATTTTTATTATTGAACATTCATGAACACTGATGAACTGTGGTGACTGCACCGATTGGTGCTTGAGGGTGTGTTGGTGCGTTATAGGTGCTTTCATGGTGCATTGATGCAGAGCAGACTGTCTCCCCCCCCCCAGAAAGAACAATTACAGGTCCTGGGTTAGTTTTGTAAATAAAAGTAGCGTCAATTGTAAATAATGCTCCCCACCGTCAATGTATAGTTTGAAGACCATTCCGCAATTCGGTTAACTGTGGGCGTAAGTCTGTTAGGCAGGGTGCAATGGAGCAGCGGGACACATTTATTTATGTTTTAAAACTGTCGCACTCAGGGTCAGGTTAAAAGTAGAAGGAACTACACCTACGTGTCACACTAAATTAAAGTTATAGGCCCAGGCCGTGCCTAAGAGGAGGAGGGTGCAGTGTTGCGGATATGACGATGGCATTTTTTTGATTGTGTGTATTGGATTGTGGTAAACTGCTGTGTACCATTGGTTGGATATGGCCCCTCTTGCCTCCAGACTTGTATAAAGGTAAAAAGGGTGTCTCGGTAATTAGTCCATAAAGCATACACGTCAGCCAATCATAGAATACCCCTGTTCGATAGCTTATATCTTATTATGTGTCTTAGGGTAAGGCTGTGTCTCCCATTAACTTAAATACTCCATTGTACCAAGTGAAATAAGAGTAGATCCCCTTTCAGTTCATTTCAATGGCCAACTGCATTTTGGGCGGTTTTCTTCAACCACCATTGGCCACGAGGCAGGGTTGGGGAAGAAAGGCGTGTCTCCACCTCGTCATAGAGGGGAGGAGTGAGCCAGCCCCGAACAACCAACCGTAAACAAGGGGTTTGGCTTGAGAGGGCGGAGGAAGAGCGTTTGGGGGAGGTTCGCAAAGGTTGAGGGGCGGGGCCTATATAACCCGCCGGCGGGGCATTCCCCAAGCAGTTGAGACAAGGAGGGAGGAGACAAGAGCTGGGTCATCAGAGAGTTGCGCTTTTACTGAGTCCAAAGAAAGAGCTGGGTCGTCAGAGAGTTGCGCTTTTACTGAGTCCAAAGAAAGAGCTGGGTCATCAGAGAGTTGCGCTTTTACTGAGTCCAAAGAAAGAGCTGGGTCGTCAGAGAGTGGCGCTTTTACTGAGTCCAAAGAAAGAGCTGGGTCGCCAGAGCAGATGCGCTTTTACTGAGACAAGCAGCTCCGACCCGTGACTCCGCGCACACGACAGGCTCGGTGGCATCAGCGGCCGTCGGGGTCCAGCCCGACGTCCCGTGCGGGATCAAGCTCCAGCCAGCTCCGTGCCGTCCTCCCCCCCTCCAGCCACACACCTCCTTCCAGCAATCCACTCTGCAATTCTCCGCGTGAGTCAGTGTCTTTGTTTGTTCTGTCCTGGGTAGGTAATTAAGCTTGTATAAGGATTTCACTGTGTCACCTGCGTCTCATGTCCCTGTAAATAATCGTGACTGCTCCTTTTTGCTTGTGTGTAAATAATAATAAACCCCGTTACTCTTCTGTACGTCTTCTTCCTCTTTGCATTCAGTCGCTTTAGAGTTTTCCCGATTGAGTAGCTGTGGTGCGATACGGCCAACGTTTGGGTTGAATCGGGTTTTAGTCAGGGAATAACTGTTCGGCCGCGGTTACACCACCGCTCGGTCAAAATAACATCTAATCCGCGGACCGTAACAATATATATATATATATATATATATATATATATATATATATATATATATATATATATATATATATATATATATATATATATATATATATTGTTGCGGTTTTTAGAACCCTCCACTTTGTAAATATCTGTAATATTCCCTTATAAATAATCCCCTGTAAATATTCCCATTTTTGTATGAAGATCAAAGGTCGCACCCTAGTTAGGTCATATTGCGACACGTAGCACACCATAGGCTTCTTCTTTAGTTATCTCATTAGTATGTGTTCTAGTTAAGGATCTGTTTCCAATAGTTGAATCTGTGTTGCATTAATCAAATAACCTAGGCCCCTTCAATTACCCCCAATCTCTCTCTCTCCAAAGTGCCAGTAGCACCTACAGACGGGGCTTGTCCTTCCCAATGCTCTCACATAATCTTATTAGCAGCGTTCGCTGCAATGTGCCGTCGTCGCTGCCTTAGCGCTCGCTCCAAACGCCATTGAACATGCGGTTGGCTCGAGGAAAGAAGGGGCGAAGCCACGAGAAGAGGTGTGGCCTCGCCCACGAGCCGTCGAGGGTGGAGCCAGTGAGCCCTCGCTGACCAACCAGGGCTGAGGTGAGCTAGTTAATGGGCGTAGCCCTATGAAGGCGGCTTGATTTTCCAAGCGCGTGATATAAGCGCGAGCGCCAAGCCCTTTGACGGACTGCGCCGGGGGATGCTGATGTGAACGAACTGCGTGGGGAGCGCTCGATTGATTGTCACGTTGTTTGAGCGACTTGTGCGAGGGTACCCTCTGAGACGAACGTTGGGCGAGAGAGAGTTGGCACGAAGATTACGTACGCGGCATCCCAGTCCCCCACATAATTATAAGGTCTGGTCATGCGCCAACGACACGCGAAGCTGCCTGCCATTCTTCGCGGCGGACCCGGAGCCTGGAACCATCTGCTTGACCCTTCTCCTTCTACCTGCTATTCCCCATTCGTGTAAGTGTGTTTGTATTGTCCTGGGCGTGTGATAATATAAGACTGTATAAGGTTGCCCTATGTCCTTTTATTTCCTTCTTTTGTACATTCTTGCCTTTCGTTTCCTCTTTTAGTGTAGTTAATAAATCATATTTGTTCTTTCCTTACCTTTTGGTTTCCTCTCATCCGATCGTCTTTGTCTTTTCCCCATTGAGTACCTGTGGCACGATTAGAACCGCTCAGAATCGGGTTAATTTTATTGCTAACGGCTCGAGCTCCGGATTGCTAAACCGCTCGGCAATCTTCCATCTTGTCCGTGGCTCGAGCAGAAGTATCGTCCTGCTTTGCGGAGAGGTTGGCAAAGGTATCTGGGAACCCGTTGACCAGTCACCCTGGTCAATCTCAACCCCGCAAAGTAGTGCGATATCTTCTAGGACTCGGACGGCCAGCTTAATAGACGAGGGGATTAACCCCCCCTCGGTAAGGGGAGCGCCATAACCCGAGATCCGCAACAATTGGTGTCGGGGAGTGGGATTGAAGCCCGAACAAAATTTTTAATCCACCTTGAAAAATTTGGTCTAAATTACGAGCGGCCGAAATCTCGTATTTAATATCCAAATTGAGTCGTGCCATGGATAATCAAGGCGAGCGGATGCCGATGGGGGAGATAGAAGAGGGGTTAGAGTCAACCCAGGACCCCAGGGAGGCAGTGGGAGTAATGGAAGAGGAGGTTGAAGAAGGTGCGGTAGAGGGGGTTGCAGGCGCGAAAAATGGCGGCACCTCGCACGAGGTTACAGGAGCACAAAATGGTGGCGCCTCGCACACGGCGGCGACGAGGGCCGCGCCCGCTGCACAAATCGGGGGGATGAATGTGCAGGACCTCATGGCGCAGATTCATGCAGCCATACAAATGGAGAATATGGGATTGAGAAATGAATTGAGGAATGATATGGGAAGCCAAATTGGGGAATTGAGGAATGATATGGGAAGCCAAATTGGGGAATTGAGGAATTATATGGGAGACCAAATTGGCGGACTGAGGAATGATATGGGAAGCCAAATTGGGGGCCTAGAAGCCAAATTTGGGGGGCTAGGAAGCAAATTTGAGGGCATAAATGGCCAGGCCCGAGAAATTAATGAGGGGCTAGCGAGGGACAAAGCCCGGTATGAAGCAAGGGAGTGTTAAAGGGAGGTTAACCGCAGGTCTGGCGGGAAAAGCGCATTTGTACACGACGAGGTAGCGCGGCTTGAGGAGCGCGGGAAAAGCGACGTTGAGCAAAGCACAGCCGGGTGGACCCGGATAGAAATCGCGACACGGGGTGTGAAAAACCCGACGGCCGCCGAATTGGACAAGGCAAATTCATGTGAACCCGCGGTCGTCGAGCTGAATAAAGAAAAGGAAATTATAGTCGAAATTGGAATGGAAGAGACGCCGGACTTAGAAGAGCACTCAAGGGGTGAAGAAATGGATAATGTGCAAAGTCCGTGCTTGCATCATGATGCTGTGCTTAATCCTTATAAAGATTTGCAGGTGCGTGTGGAGCGAAGAAGAAGAATCCCGTAGGTGAGTCGGGCTGTGTTTGGTGCAAAAAGAATGTGCGTGAGTAGAATGCATGTGATGTACGAGAGGCGTTGGAGCGCCGGGTTTGGTGAGTAAAGAACGGAACGAGTGGTGTGAGCATGCGAGTAGGGCATCAACGTTGACGGGGGCAGCATTTAGGCTGACGGATAGCCGACGCGAGCACTCGGTGCACGGTGCTCTTTCTGTGTTGCGGGGGCCGGCAGGGATCGGTGTCGCGTCGCTCCTGCTCGGGGCGCCGTGCACGATTCGGGCCGGGCTCCGCCCTGCACGGTCGAGTCCGCGCTTTGCCAGGCAAAGCGACTGGCCCGGTTCGAGGGGAGGTAGGAGGGGTCGGAACGGCGCCCCCTTGTGGTGGCGGCGTTCCACCCAGGCAAGGCTGGGCCATCGCGCTTGGGAGCGCAAGGCCTTGCTTGGATGGTGCTTGGAGCCTTGACCCGACTAAACCTCCTCCCCTGAACCGAATGCCGGACAGACTCAACCTACAGTAGACCCAAACCACCCGTATGCATTGCTCGGCTTTGCGAAGCCGAGCTGTAAAGAATGCATGGACGTACCGAGGAGGCTCAGATATAGCGGACTGTGATGATGATAGTGTTTCAGTTTGGAATTGATACCCGGTGATTCGAAATTGGAATTGGTAATAGTATTTGGAAATAGTGATTTGAAATTGGTAATAGGGATTTGAAATTGGAATTGATAGTGAGTGAAATTGGGATGATAGTGGTATTGATTGGAAATTGATACCCAGTGTCGCGGGGTGGTATCCCTACCATCCCTCACACTTTTGGGGGCAAAGGAGCTATAGTTTTATGGGGTTATGGTGGTGAAAACCTAGCCAGGGAGGGCTTGGATAATGTTAGGATCTAGAGTGACCATAGGGGACAGTAGATTTAAGTAGTAACATGATACCGGTAGCGGGGACACCGAATAGATTAGTGGTTGTTAACGACGTGGGATGTGCAATAGTATAAGGGAAGATGGGAAGCACTAAGGTAGAGGGAAAACCAGGTAGATCAGATGATGCAGTGTGTTTGTAGAGAGGATGATGGAAATGAGGAATTGGTATGGAGGTTCTTTGTGGTGAGCATGATGATTGGCATGATGTGCATTGAGTTGAGTGTATTGTACTGAGTGAATGGTCCTGGAGGAAAGGAGGGTGCAAGTGCCACCAGTTGTGCAAGTGCCACCAGGTGTGTGGGCACCAGGTGGGCAAGTGAAGTACAGGTGTATGGAGAATGGTTGCATGGAGTGAATGGAGCATGGAATAAATGGAGTATGGAATAGATGGTCTGGAGTGAATGGAGCATGGAATAAATGGAGTATGGAATGGATGGTGTGGAGTGAGTGGAGTGTGGAATATGTGGAGTGGAGTGGTTGGTGCGAAAGGAGTGGATGGGGACAGGATGCACCCCTTCACGAGTACCCGGGGAGGGTAGTTTAAAAGTAGGTAGAGGGAGTAGGTAAGTTGTGGTTGGATATTGGCATCTGTGGTGCATCTGTGGCATCTGTAGTTGCACAGAAGTGTTGTGTTGGGTGCATTAGTGGAGTAAATTCGCTGGGCGTGTGGCCTGTTAGTACGTGTGATTGAATGGGCACTCCGCCACTGTTAGTCTGTCGGCCAGGTGAGGCCGCAGGTAGGCTCTGGGAGCCAGTAGTGTTCAATGGGGCCCGAGGATCCGGAGGACGGACCCGGGTAGCCAGACGCCAGAGAGGGCGGTAGGGGGTGAGAGCGCCAGAGGGTCTTCCCCAGGTAGGTTAGGGTAAGGAGCAGGTAAGCTCGGGAGACAACTGCAGTGGCGGAGGTGTGCAGGTGAGCAGACCTGCTGGGAGCGCCACACGACCCAGCCCTGAAATTGTGCGAGGGCACAGGGAGTAGGATCGGGGGGGGTGAGACCCCAAATTGGTGAGCACCACAGTTTGGTCAATGGGAGTTCGGTTCTTAGAACCACATAGAGTAAAAATGGCCAATGGTTTGGCAGGGAAAGACCCTGGGTAGTGTAAAGTGTATTAAAGTCATTTAGGAGATAGGATCGAAAGTCTCTTCGCACTATCCGCATCCACTCACCAAGGTGAGAGGACTCCACACCACCGTTGTTTGCAGACATTTGGTATGAAAGACGCATCATGACGTGGGTGTGACATTGCTCATTGTTCCATCTCTTCCGCCTTATGAGGGATTGATGGTAAATTCGGCATATAGGGATTAATGAGAAATTGGGATTGTTGATGAATTTGGATTAGGGGAGATATGGGGAAGACAAGACGTAGCGACGAGTTTGTAAAATTGTGTAAATACGGGGTAAGGGCAAGGGTAGATTAGGTGACCGGGGGGGGGGGGGGGTACGTACGGTAGGGACGAACTTTCTCGGCTCGCTCTCCTGCGTACCTCACCTTTGCATTACCTTGTGTTGATGTGTACCCTTGCGATCTTGCCCCGCTGCTTGCTGGTCCTCCTTCCCCCACTCATGGATTTGTTTCTTTTGGGCCCGGGGGGAGTGCGCAGGTGTCCGCAGTTGTGTGCCCGCACCCTCGCTGCTGCCTGCCTGGACCGGTACCACACTTATGGACCGCACGTTGTTGTGGCCGAGCACCACCATATGGACCACAGGTCTGTGGCCGAGCACCACATTAATGGACCCCACATTTTGGGGCCTGGCACCTCTGCTGGGGACCGGCCATTGTGGCCAGGGAGATCTTGCTTGCGGACCACGGTTGAGGTGGCACCTAAGCCATGCAGGTGGACCACCCTTAGTTGGTCCCTGCTGGCCATAATTAAAAAGTGGACGCGTTTTGTGCCCTTTTTGTTTATGATTAAATAGGCCGCAAGCAAAGAAGTCGTCCAGAACCATCGGCCCAGCAGAGAAGACGTCGCAAGGCATCTTTATTCTTGAAGTGTATGACTGTGCACCGGATGGTGCTTTTGGTGCTTTTTGGTGCTTTTGGTGCTTTTTGGTGCTTTTGGTGCTGGTGGTATCGGTGCAGTGCAGTGCATGCCTTTCCTCTTCTCAAAAGATCTTCTTTTTGTTTCCCAAAAGACAGGTCCTGGGTTCGCGTGTTAATACCAAGTAGTGTCTTTGTAAATAATGCTCCCCACCGTCAATGTTTAGATTGAGAATAAATTCCGTGATTCGGTTATTCTGTGGGCGTGAGTCTGATAGATAGAATGCAACGCAGCAGGCGGGACATACTTACTTGTTTTAAAAATGTCGCACTCAGGGTGAAGTTAATAGTAGAGGGTTACCACACCTGAGTGTCACACTAAGTTAAAGTTCTGTCAGGCCGGGACGGCCCTGGATGAAATGAGGGTGCTGTGTTGTGGTTTTTAGAACCCTCCACTTTTTAAATATCTGTAATATTCCCTTATAAATAATCCCCTGTAAATATTCCCATTTTTGTGTAAAGATCAAAGGTCGCACCCTAGTTAGGTCATATTGCAACATGTAGGACACCACAGGCTTCTTCTTTAGTTATCTCATTAGTATGTGTTCAAGTTAAGGATCTGTTTCCAATAGTTGAATCTGCGTTGCATTAATCAAATAACCTAGGCCCCTTCAATTACCCCCAATCTCTCTCTCTCTCCAAAATGCCAGTAGCACCTACAGCCGGGCTTGTCCTTCCCAATGCTCTCACATAATCTTATTAGCAGCGTTCGCTGCATTGTGCCGTCGTCGCTGCCTTAGCGCTCACTCCAAACGCCATTGAACATGCGGTTGGCTCGAGGAAAGAAGGGGCGTAGCCACGGGAAGAGGTGTGGCCTCGCCCACGAGCCGTCGAGGGTGGAGCCAGTGAGCCCTCGCTGACCAACCAGGGCTGAGGTGAGCTCGTTAATGGGTGTAGCCCTATGAAGGCGGCTTGATTTTCCAAGCGCGTGATATAAGCGCGAGCGCCAAGCCCTTTGACGGACTGCGCCGGGGGATGCTGATGTGAACGAACTGCGTGGGGAGCGCTCGATTGACTGTCACGTTGTTTGAGCGACTTGCGCGAGGGTACCCTCTGAGACGAACGTTGGGCGAGAGAGAGTTGGCACGAAGATTACGTACGCGGCATCCCAGTCCCCCACATAATTATAAGGTCCGGTCATGCGCCAACGACACGCGAAGCTGCCTGCCATTCTTTGCGGCGGACCCGGAGCCTGGAACCATCTGCTTGACCCTTCTCCTTCTACCTGCTATTCCCCATTCGTGTAAGTGTGTTTGTATTGTCCTGGGCGTATGATAATATAAGACTGTATAAGGTTGCCCTATGTCCTTTTATTTCCTTATTTTGTACATTCTTGCCTTTCGTTTCCTCTTTTAGTGTAGTTAATAAATCATATTTGTTCTTTCCTTACCTTTTGGTTTCCTCTCATCCGATCGTCTTTGTCTTTTCCCCATTGAGTACCTGTAGCACGATTAGAACTGCTCAGAATCGGGTTAGTTTTATTGCTAACGGCTCGAGTTTCGGATTGCTAAACCGCTCGGCAATCTTCCATCTTGTCCGTGGCTCGAGCAGAAGTATCGTCCTGCTTTGCGGAGAGGTTGGCAAAGGTATCTGGGAACCCATTGACCAGTCACCCTGGTCAATCTCAACCCCGCAAAGGAGCGCGATATCTTCTAGGATTCGGACGGCCAGCTTAATAGACGAGGGGATTAACCCCCCCCCCCCCTCGGTAAGGGGAGCGCCGTAACACGAGATCCGCAACAATTGGTGTCCCTTGTTCTTTCTGGGCCTGGCGTAACCGAGAGACTTGAAACGCCCCTTCCGGGCAAACGCAAGGTAGGGTTTCGGGACCAAGTCTTGCTCGTACCTAAATACATGCGCCGCCACGGAAGCGGGGAACCAAGCCTCGCACGAGCCTCATGTAATTTGAGTACACCGAGCGGATTGCGTACCACGTGGTCCGTGCAGTCACCGTTAATATCGGACCCCGAACTAGAGCAGTTCTATTCGTACCACACTTAGTCAATGATGGAAAACACAAGAACAATCGAATGGAAGGTAGAACACAGGTTTAATTATTATTTCCAATATTATGTACAATGATCGGTCGAAGCAGAGACACAGAGCAGAACTTAAGCAGTCTTATTCTTAACACCCAGACTCGGGCCCGTTCACACTCACACAGGGAATTGCAGGCAGGATGATGTTCAGGCCAAACGCGCCGGCTTGTTCGTCCAAGAATGGACCCGTCCGGATCTCCTCGGTCACAGCACGTCCCGCGATGATGGCAAGCAGGCGGTGGAAGGATCCTCGTAGCGCATCTCCTGAACAAAAGGCAGATGATGAGGCAGGAAGGCGGGAAGGGATGTACGCATCTCTCGGCGCGGCTGGCGGTTCCACAGCATGTTTAGCCACCAGCGCGCTATCACTCGCGTAATCCAATGCACTATAGCGGCTCGGCTTCAAGCTCAACCGAGCGTCACTTTACTAGGAGCGCTTATACGGTTCATGCGTGTCTTTCTCCTCTCGTATCTCTCAAACTCTACTGCTGACCGCAGTCCTTCAACTCCTCCTCTCTTCTGTAACTCACCGCACTCCTGGAACTCAACTGCTCCTGGTGGCTTTGCGCAACGGTATTTTCGACACGCCCTGAGCCTTCTCGAACGTTCCAACCACGCCCTGTGACGCAGTGCTGCAGCCGCACCCTCTGAGCCCTGATTGGCGGCTCGCGCTTACCGTCAGCTTCTCTGTCACCCTCCTTCGGTCCCTGCTCGATTTGCCAGGCCGGCCTCGTGTTAATTCGTGCCAAAAAGCCAAAGGCAGCATAAAGAGGCATAAGAGGCATAAGGCAATGGAGGCGGGATAAGGCAATGGAAGTATGAGAAGGACCTATTCTCCTTACTCTACTCAACGCAAAACTAACACAGGAAAAGGACTATTCTCACACATACTATGAAATAACTGAACTATCGCGAGGCTACGTGTTGTTGTGTGACTAACTATGAGGTGGAAATTTAACCTTTATTATACAAAACTCAAAACCGCAACAATATATATATATATATAATTATATATGAAATTATATATTCTTAAATAAATCATTAGTTGACAATGCATTAATGCTGTATATTTGATGCTTTAATTATATTATACTAACTTTACACCAGGAAATTTTTCTTATTCAGACATTTTTAAGGACACAGCTTTCAGCATGTATACAATCTAATGCCTGCATGAGACTCGCCAATTTATTAACTCATTAATTAATTTATGAATTCATCTTGCTTCCAGTGAAATCTGCAACTGGTGATGCACTTGTGAACAAGTAACCGTTTTCTGTCACCTTGCAGTCGAACATCCACGACTTCCTAACAGTTGTGCCCGTCTGCGATTGTGGCCGCGCAAGGCTCTCGAGGTGGTTACGTTGCCATGGACCGAGCGGGCATGTGGCACTAATGCTGATGGCGACAGTGCAGGCAAGGCGGGCGGCGGCTGGATCGCTCAGGCTCATCGATCATGATCAGGGGAGCAGCCGCCAACCCTCTCCTCCGCACGGCTCCGGCTGCGAATCCCGTCTCACCTCACATCTCATGCATCTGATATTGATGGAGAAATTACCGCTTTCACGAGCACTGCTATACAATTGATTAGTTAACAAGGTTGTTCGTGATCATTTAATGAGATGTGTGTGACATTGTGCCTTGGATTGGGTAAAGGTAAAGTAATATGGAATTTCTGCAGCAAATGTTGCATTATGGATGAACACATTTGACATTTATCAATCAAACCAAAGTGGATGCATGTCAGCTTCATTTACTGCCACCAAACTAATATATTTAATACTAGTATAAACGCCTGTCAGAAATGATGGGTTGGAGCAGTTTACTCGTGTGTATTTAATGCACAGCCTTGTGTGAGCGTGCCAAAGTCTGAAGCCTCGGCCTAGTGTCAGGTGTGCTTATATCTTCTTTATTTATTAGACATCCTGCAGACATAAATGAACACTCGTTTTACTTTACGTGCGTTGCACATCAAGTGCAGCAAATTTAACCTCCCTGCACCTTGTATTTATTGTTATTTTAAAAAAAACGTTTGTCTACACCGCCCTTGGGGCTCGTTTTGCAAGCCACCGTCTACAATTCCAACAGAAGAGACATAATTGCTCTTTTATGGGGAAAAAAAATTCGAGTTTGTTTTATCCTTAAAAATAGACCACAGTGAACACACAATCGTGGTAAAAGATTGGACTTTAAAACCCAATTCAAATCGTCCTTATGAAGGGGGAAAGACATCAATACAAACAAAAAACGAACATTGTGTTTCATATGGCAAATTACATCCACCACCAAAGGTGGATGGAGGTTATGTTTTCACCCCTGTCTGTTTGTTTGTCTGTCTGTCTGTGAGCAGGATATCTCAAAAGGTTGTGGACGGATTTGAATTAAACTTGGTGGAGAGATTGGGTGTGTGTCAAAGACGAATTGTTAGTTATTATTTATTCACTATTTATGACTTGATGATACCAGCATTTATTTGTCAATAAAAAGACAAACTTTAGTTTCTGTCAAGGTGTAAACTGGACAGACACTAAGAATTATACAAAGTACGATGGGAGTCATTAGTGACCGTTTACCTACATTTTCAGCTTTTTAACCACACAAGACGTCATCGTCAGAAAAAAAACAAAAAAAAGGGGCCTTCATGATAATAACTGTAGGTCAGCTTTAACTTCGGCAACAAGGATATTCTGCACTGAACTGATGTTTGTGAAGAATAAGCTCCCTCCCCTGTACATATGTAGTAAATGCATGGCCTAGGGGCTGGCAGGTTATCCTAGAGATATGCACACTCGATTCTGAGCTTTCTAGCTTGGGTTCGAATTGCGGCACAGCTATAAACTACCACCATGGTGTCTCACATGTGTGTGCCGTCTCTCAGATGGACGTTAAACTGGGCGTCCCATCTGCCGGCCTTATTTGGTGGACATTAAAGATCCCACGGTGTGCTTCACGGAGAGCAGGTGAGTTATCAACAGCACTCTGGCTAAATTACAAATTGCTTCTGGAACTAGCTACAAGGGGCACTGCACTGAATCAGTGGCACTGCCACGCTCCTACCAAATGATATTACCTGCAGTCCTGGTCTTCAAATAAAATAATAATAAATAAATGGCCTCATAAAATGAAAACCAGAAAGGAGCAAATAAAAATGAACTAGAACGGTACTCGGTAGAGCGCATATCTCCGCCAGGCTAAACAGTTTACGTTTTGTATCACACGGATAGGTCAGATCTGGATTAACCAGGCTCATCCACCTAGTTTTGTCATAAGTTTTTGAAATATGCTATATATCGTTTTAGCCCTATCACTCAATGGTGAAGAATCACTTTAAAAAAAAAAATTTTAATTCTCAGAATCCGGATCTGGATCTTCACCAAAATCGAATCGTTTCATTCTTGGCACACACCCAACCGGTGCACCAAATTTCGTCCGAATCCGTCAACAAGTTTTTGAGATATCCTGTTCACAAACAAACACAGGGGTGAAAACAACCTCCATAATTCACATTCGATGGCAGAGGTAAATATGACAGGGAGCAGGAGCAGTTAGTGACATAGGCCTACTGAAATGGATTAAAGAACTGCTGGTGCCACAAAATAATAGAAGCAAAATCATAAATGCAAAACTCAATCATAATAACAGAGAGGGATTGAACAAGAATGTGCTGGAGGTAGAATAGGAAATGAGAAAAGATAAGGGAACAAGAAATCTCCATCAGGAACAAGCACAGTATATCATTTGAAAAAAAACTGCAAATGGGTAGATTGTTCATGAAAGTGGGACAAGTGATGGTTTGTAATTACCGAAAATGTTAGGCAATTTAAAGATGGCAAAGCATTAGTTGGAATAGTATATCCAACCCCTGCTCTGCTGGGAAAAATGGCCTCTAAAGGTGGTTTTTTAAAACCATTAACACAGAACCTAAACCAAACCGAAGTCATTAACATGGATGATTGGATGTTGTTCTGTAGTGTGGCTTCAAAGAAGATTTGGTACTCAAAACATGAAACCTTCGGCATTATATCAATAATTAAATGATTGCATCAATGCCTAGAGTTCTTTGAAGGAAGATTCTCATTTAGAAACATGATTGGGAATACATTGCAGTTTCATCCGAGCGTGGGTTGCTCGTCAGCACGTTGACCGGTGTTCTGGAAGTGTCCTAATGGAAGTCAAAACACTTGCTTCTGCAGTGCCAACATGAAAAGCCATTTGAAATGAAAGACAAGATGATGACCAGACAAAGGCCAACAATGTCAAATGCATCGAGGATCAATTTTATACAATCAAGTGTGGCTTCAAGTGGCAGAAATAAGTTGTGTTCAAAGATGATTCAAAGGGGAAATAGCTTGAGGGTAGCAGTTGCACAGACCCTGAGATTTAAATAACGAGCTGGAGACATTTTCCTTCTTGGAAGGGCGGGGTAAATCACATCGGACATTTATATTGGTAATCCAAGCCAAAGACATCACCCTTAAGCGTAACTTCTTTATACACAAAGACATCCTGTGCTTACCTGCTTGCTTCTAGCAAAATGGGCGATAGAGGAGGGGAACATGAAAACCAACACCGCAGTCCCCTTCCCCTTCCTCCCGGCAACTCATCCCACTCTTATTGTGGGGAATTATTATTACAATGGATAGGTGAAGCTTTGTGCCCTCCAAAAGCCCTCATAATTGCTTCAATGTTTTCAAGGTGAAAGCTAAACAACTTCTAGAACTAACTTTAGTAAACACTTCATTCAATCCCTCGACAGGGAATTTATCTGCGTTATCGGCAAGCAGTTGCCCAATCCTTTTCGAGGGATATTGTATTTTCGTCGTCCGCAGTACAACCTAAAATAATGTAGATAAGGCGTTCAGTTTTCAGTCTCCATCCAAAGGAGGTATGTGTCGAGGTACAGCACCACCTGCCGGCACTGAACGAGAACTAAGTTCCAATCGGATTGGACTCCAATGACCAGAGAGCGCATAAACAAGCAATCAATTGAGATGTCCTGTCATCCCTCAAATACCAATTCATAGCTTTTCATGGAGGCCTCCTATCTAAATTAGCGAACTAACCCAACTTGGACTTTGTTAGCTTCTAAGATGTGACTGGCAAGCTTGGACACGTTATGGCCCACAAGTCTAAGTCGGTTTACAATGAGAGTTTGATACTTTGATTCCATTACCAAGAAGATAAACATCCAAGTGTTTCGGCTTTTTGTTTCAATGTTCCATTCAGGAACATACGCTCTTTCCCTCAATATGCTGGTGACCACCTCATAATGATGTCATTATGTCCTTCAGCTTGCTTCAAATGACAGCTCATAAACCTAATGTATCACATGTAATACCCTTTAACGTATATTTTTATATTTGTTTCCTTAGTATAATTTTTTTAACCCAAACCCAAACCCTAATGAACAAGAAGAAGTCCCTATTTCTACCACTTATTTTACTCACAGAAGAGTCACATGGATGAAAGTGAAAAGAGCTTGTGCTAAGTATTTGACTGATGTTGGGAGGTGTTGCTGTGAGTGCCGTGAAGATACGAGGGAAGTGGGAGGGAAAACATGAATGAGGAGGGAAGGCCAGCACAAGAGAAGTCCCACTCTCGCGTGTGTCTCTGTAGACCCCCTCTGTCCGTTTGACCCGACGATGCCTCTTTTCTCATTCATGATTCTCTCATCCATTGCCCTCCTTTGTTCCACCAGGTCGTGAGTGCTTCTCAAGCATGCCGTGTTATTGACTGTGGCCACTTATTTAAACGGTGCTTTAAAAAATAGTTAGCTTTTGGAACCGTAGGACGAATGGAGAGTCGGGAATGGGGAGGGAGGCGGGTAGACAGAGCTTTGTCTGCATTCATATAGTCTACCATCGACCTCAAACTGTAAGGGAGTAGAAGGTGAGTGTCGGGTGAATGTTATTGCATCATTCGAAAAGAATAAAAACAGTTTAAGTTGAAATAGCCATTGGACCAACATGTCTGATCATGTATGACAAGGTTTGTGTCCAACGAGTAAAGAACAAAACTGCAAACAGATGGATAGGCACACAAGTACCACCCAGTTAACGAGAACGGCACTCGGCACTCGGTAGAGCGCTATACCATTTACGTTTTGTATCCCACTGCCAAGCCAGTTCTGCATCCGGACCTGAACCAAAATCTAACTGGCTTGTTCTCATCACCTACCCAACTCATCCACCAAATTTCGTCCCAATCCATCCACAACGTTTTGAGATATTCTGTCCAAAAACAGACAGACAGACGGGGGTGAATACATGACCTCTGGATAATTAAGGGAGCTTGACAGAAATCCCAAGGAGAAGTACACTTGGATTAGACTAGCACCCTGCACACAAATGCACTTAAGAACATACTCCTATCGCTTTGAAGGGAGTGCTTCCAATTCCCCTGTGAAATGTTTCATATCCTCACACCTACTCCATGTTCAAGACAAAATTGTTCCATACACGAAAAGTATCTCTGTGCAAGATATTGTTGTTTTATTTCAATTCACATATTTTCAAATTTTCAACTCAAACTGTCCTCTAACTCAGACATTGCAAATTCATGCATTCCCTAAATATCCTATTTAAAAAATCTAATCATAACAATAAGTTACTATCCAGCCTTTTCTAAATAGTCCTACCTTATCTAACTGCTCCTCATAACTACTGTAACTCCAGAAATGTATAAACAGACTTTGCGGTTTATGGAGAATGTAAATCTGGATGAACAACATGAGGACTTGCAAGCCAGGAAAGTGAAGAATTCTGGCCCAGCCATCCTGGTGTTTCGCAGGCAAGGTGATGCATCCGGGTGCAGATGAGCTTTCACCTTACTATGAACAACTTCCAAATTCCTGCCCTAACTACTGCTAAGAAGGCAATGGCAAAGCACCCAGTATAATCCTTGTCAAGAAACTTCTTCGGCAGCACCAACACTCTGTATCAGAGTATGGCACATTAGAATCAGAAGAACTAGCAACGGTACCCGCCCTATGGGCGGGGCTTCAATTGGGAGGCCCAAATGAAAAGGCTAAATATCAGAAATTGAAGGCTTTTTTTTCTTTTAAACGATTTATATAAGCATCCGTTAAATCTCGATCGGTGCAGCCGTTTGTGCGGCACCCGGGAAAATAACGTCATGCAGGAGCAAGTATCAGCAGGATGTCGCAGTGTGGGAGTCCACGTTTCTGATCCTCCTTCATGCCGAAGTAGCCCACCACTTCTCCAAGCATTCCGCTCTTCAGATCCGCCATGACAGATTTAAGCTTGATACTGAAGACGCGTGCAGTTAGTCCTCCCGATGTCGTATGTACTCCCGATACGTGTTTCCTTCATTGTAAAAACTTCCAAATCAACATTTAAAAGGATTTTGAGGCAATAGCTGTTACGGCCTTGGCAAGATCGATGGAGACAGCGATCTGTTAGCATATTCACTGCCCAAATAGCAATGTGGAATTCTCTCATGTAGAGATTAAACTAATCGTGTTCACAATCGCTATGTCGTATGTACTCCCGATACGTGTTTCCTTCAGTTGAAATGGGTTAGAATTCTCTCAAGCAGGGATTCAACCCGTGTCCTTATAAAAGGTCTTTGTCCGAGGTCACCGAGTTCGATCGGTGCAGCTGTGCAGCGATCGGTGCAGCCGTTTGTGCGGCACCCGGGAAAACAACATCGTCACAATGAGAACAATGAACGTTATGCGAACGTGAATGTTATGCGTGAGTCCAAACCTGAGAATTCTGGAGACTAAAGCTGAAATTGGGAAAACTAAATAGCCTATTTTACTCCTGGAGATCCCTGGAGATCTCCTGGAGACGGTACCTTCGAACAGACAGACAGACGGACGGACATTTGGTGAATTATAGTAAGATAGTATGGTATGCAAGGTTATTAATAGAAGATAGCAGATAGGAAGGACCAGAGGGAGCACACAAGACTTTAAGCCATCTAGTTTGGTTTTCTATCTGTCGTCCAGGTGCTTTGTCATACAGGTATAATCTGTTACATCAACAAGGGTGTTGCTCTTCAGATGAAGTTGAAACTGAGTATCCCATCTGCTCGTATTAGCTGGTGTACGTGAAATATCCCACCATGTCTTCCGCAACAAGTGCAGGTGATTGTCTCGGCTACCCTGAACAAATTCCCCATGCTGGCCATAACGAATTGTCGTGCGATCCCCCTCGGTGAATACCGGGGAATCACGTACAGCAAATCGAGCGTTATTCGAGGCGTTATCAAATACGGACTCACTACACAAGCGCGGGGAGAAGAAAGAAGAAGAAGACGCTGGCAGCTTTTACCTGTCGGTCCCACGCGGCAGCCTTCAACCCTGTGGAAATTAAACTCACACAAACCGGACTTTATGTACAAAAATAAACAGGGCTTTATTGCCACGGATGCTGATAATACAAAATAAAACACACCGGTTACTAACTATGGTTCCTATTCGGAGCGCTCCCACACCAGACGTATCAAACACACAAGGGAATATATATGAAAAATAAAGGGGTTGTGCGTGTGTGTGTGGGCTTATCTCAACCAGCGGAGGTGTGTCAGGGATCGTCAGGCCCCAAGCGCGCAGTCCGACGCGACTCCGGTTGGTGGGAAAACCGCCCAACCTAGGCGCAAAACCAGGCCTCGCTGTATGGTCAGTCTCACGCCACAGCACTCGTACGCAGGCACCAGGAGCAAGAGGTCGAGGACAGAGGTGGGCGAGAGGAGTAAGAGATTGAGGGCAAAGGTGGCGAAAGGAGCAAGAGGTCGAGGGAGAGGAATCACGAGGCAGCAGAGGGAAGAGGTCTGGGCTAAAGGGATCCAAAAAGAGAGGGGTCCAGAACGAGAAGGGTCCAGAACGAGAAGGAAAATGTCAGTCTCTCTTCACCTTTTATCAAACCCTCGTTACGTCATCTCTCTCTATCTGCCAATCCCTGCCGGTCAACATCACAGGCTCAATTCTCCACTAATGGCCACGTCAGTTCTCTCTCATGCCATCAGTCCGTCGCCAATCAGTCCGTCGCCAATCAGTACGTCGCTTCCTTCTACCTTCCTTCCACCAATCAGAGGGAAGCTTCTTGCCCTGCCCTCTACCAATCAGCACGCTTCATCCTGCCTTGTCTCCCTATTGGTCGACACCTGGCCCAATGGTGTGATCTCCCCATCAAACCCCTCGACCAATCCATTGGGAGGTGGCATGGCCTCAGCCAGCCTGAACAAGGAGTGTTGCTATGCAAGTTGGTGATGTAGCTGGCTGTGGTTCTATCGGCAGCGCCCTGAACTGGCTTCCGGTGAGTTTTATTGTAGGGGAGAATTTAATTAGTGTGTGTGTGCTATTGGACCTAACTAGTGTCTATGGTGAAGTGCCATATGGGACAAAGGTTAGATCACATAGGGTAAGACTTACAAGGGATAATTTACCCTTATGCCCTAATCTAGTTAACAAGCCCCGCCCCGCCGAAACGGACGTGACGGGGACGAATATACACTTAATCCGACATTCGGGCTAAACAGGTCCTCCACTTATTACATGGGGTGATTCTTCTATCACGATAATCGGAGCACACTACCTATACAGATCTACCTGAATCTATATATCCCTCTACCCCAAAATTCATAACAGTATCAACCCAAGAGATCAAAACATCTCCTTGGAAGCCATGTTTTACATTTGATACACACAAACATTGGACTTCCAATTAACAATCACTGTCATCTATAAGCTTGATATGAATAGTACTGTAACCAAGATCTTAGGTTAACAGCAGCAAGACAATATATGATCCACCACGTGGTAACCCGGGTTGCCCCGTGATTTTAAATCATTTTACATAATTAATTAATCTATTTTAGGAGGAGTGTAACCCGGGTTCGCATGATAGGAAAATCCTTTGTGACACAAACAAAGGCGACACAAAGGATTTTTGTGACACAAAGGATTTTCCTGAAGGGTCTGTCGTACGGCGGCCTGAGTGGCCCCCGGTGTGCGTCATGACGCACAAAAACGTACTCCGCTGTGCGAAGCGCTGGGGGGACGTAGGACTGGGGGTCACCATGGTGGGACGTTGACATGGGGGCAAACCGTCGGGTGGTCTCCTGGAGGTCCGAGCGCTGGCAAGCTGCGGACCAGGGACTGGTAGCGTCAGGCACGAATTCGCCCGGGACGCGTAGCGGCTGGCCATAGACCAGCTCGGCGGTGGACGCGCGGAGGTCCTCCTTGGGGGCCGTGCGGAGGCCCAAAAGGACCCACGGTAGCCGGTCGGTCCAGCCGCTGTCCTGAAGGCCGGCCATGAGCGTGGCCTTCATGGAACGGTGGAACCGCTCGCACAACCCGTTGGCTTGGGGGTGGTAGGCCGTGGTACGGTGGAGCCTGAGCCCCAGGTTGCGGGCAACCGCGCCCCACAGCTCGGAGGTGAACTGCGGCCCGCGGTCCGAAGAGATGTCCGCCGGTGCGCCGAAACGGGCGACCCAGATGGCGATGAAAGCCTGCGCCACGTCGGCGGTGGTGGTGGAGACGAGGGGAATGGCCTCCGGCCACCTGGTGGTCCTGTCCACCATGGTGAGCAGGTGTGTGAAACCCCGTGATGGGGGGAGGGGGCCCACCAGGTCCACGTTGACGTGGTCGAAACGCCGTTCGGGCACGGTGAAAGGTGCCAGCGGGGCCTGGGTGTGTCGGTGGACCTTGGCCTGTTGGCAGGCCGTGCAGGTGCTGGTCCAATCGCGGACATCCCGTCGAAGGCCGTGCCAGACGAATCGCGCTGACACCAGCTTCTGGGAAGCTTTCCGGCCCGGGTGGGAAAGGCCGTGGAGGGAGGCGAAGATGCGGCGTTGCCAGATAACGGGCACGATGGGGCGAGGCTGGCCTTGGGAGACGCCGCAGAGCAGGACAGTGTCCGCGAAGGGGACGTCGGCCAGGCGGAGGCCCGTGTCCACCGCCCGGAGGGCTTGCACCGTGGTGTCGGTGGTCTGGTCAGCCGCCATAAGCGCGAAGTCCACGCCGAGGTGGACCGCGTTCGCGCTGGCCCGAGAAAGACAGTCGGCCACGGCGTTGTCTTTGCCGGCGACGTGCCGGATGTCCGTAGTAAACTCCGACACGGCGGAGAGGTGGCGCTGCTGGCGGGCCGACCACGGCTCCGTGACTTTGGCCATTGCGTAAACCAACGGCTTGTGGTCGACGAAAGCCGTGAAGGGTCGGCCCTCCAGGAGGTGGCAGATATGGCGAACGGCCAGGTGTAGACCGAGGAGCTCACGGTCAAACATGCCATATTTGAGCTCGTTCGGCCGGAGTTGCAGGCTGAAAAAAGCGAGTGGCTGCCAAACCCCGTTCACCCATTGCTCATGTACGGCGCCCACCGCGTAGTCGGAGGCATCCGATGTGAGGGCGATGGGAGCATTGAGCACCGGGTGAGCGAGCAGTGTTGCGTCGGCGAGGGCCCGCTTTGAGCTTGTAAATGCCGCGTCCATGGCTGCGGACCAGACGACGTCGTGTTTGGCCGGCTTGCCCCGGAGGGCTTCGTAGAGGGGCCGCATGAGCTGAGCAGCGCGGGGCACGAAGCGGTGATAGAAATTCACCATTCTGAGGAACTCCTGCAGGGCCTTGATGGAGCGGGGATGCGGAAACGAGGTGATGGCCTCGACCTTGGTAGGCAGCGGCACGGCCCCATTCCTGGTGATGTGGTGGCCCAAAAAATCAACGGCCGTCGTGCCGAAGTGGCATTTGGCCGGCTTGACGATTAGGCCGTGCTCGCTGAGGCGCCCGAACAGTGTTCGGAGGTGGAGGAGGTGCTCGGCCCGGGACGCGCTGGCGATGAGGATGTCGTCCAGGTAAAAACCACCGTTTAGAGGCCATTTTTCCCCGCAAAGCGGGGGTTGGCCTTTTCGGGGACCGTGGTAGTTGTTGTTTTTTTGGTCCCCTTTTTGAAGCAATGTTTTACGGCCGGATGCCCTTCCTGACGCCAACCCTTTTTGCCGCCTTCAACGACAAACAGGGAATTACCAGTGAACTGGTACTCAATTAGCCGACCTCGGAAGGATGACAGGCTGAGTCAACCCCCCTGGCATTAATTCGGCGATCGACCGAGATTCGAACCCAGGATCCTAGGATCCTAAGCCGGCACCCTAGCCGCTAGCCCAACACCAGGGATCCAACAACGTCCAGGTAGACGAAGAGAAATGGCAGGTCGCGCAGCACGCCGTCCATCAAGCGCTGGAATGCCTGAGCCGCGTTCTTGAGGCCAAATGGCATTCGAAGGAATTCGAATAAGCCTAACGGCGTGATGACGGCCGTTTTTGGGACGTCGGCCGGCCTGACAGGTACCTGGTGGTATCCCCGTATCAAATCGATCTTCGAAAAAATGACCCGTCCTGCCAAACGGGCGGAGAAGTCTTGAATGTGCGGGATCGGATACCTGTCAGGGGTGGTAACGTCGTTAAGGCGGCGGTAGTCGCCACATGGGCGCCAGCCGCCCCCCGGCTTCGGTACGATGTGTAGTGGCGAAGCCCACGCGCTATCGGAGCGCCGCACGATGCCGAGGTGTTCCAAAGGGTCGAACTCGGCTTTGGCCACGGCGAGCTTGGCTGGGTCGAGGCGGCGGGCTCTGGCGTAGACCGGCGGGCCCGTAGTTGGTATGTGGTGCTCGATACCATGTCGTACCGCGACGGCCGAAAACGTCGGCCGCGTGAGGGCCGGGAACTCCGCGAGCAGGCGAGCAAACTCGTTCGCCGCCGGGAGGGCGCATGCTAGCTCGGTCGGCGCGGAGCTGCTCAATGTGCATACCAGGGAGATGAAGGTCTCGGCGTTGATGAGGCAACGCCGTTGGACGTCCAGCAGCAGTCCGTGTGCGCAGAGGAAGTCGGCGCCTAGCAGAGCCATGGGCACGCTTGCGGTCACAAAAGTCCAATGAAAGCGCTGGCTGCCGAAGCAGAGGGTGACGTTGCGCGGGCCGAAGGTGCGGATGGCCGATCCGTTGGCCGCCACCAAGGAGGGGCTGCAAACCGCGGACTGCCTGTCCTGATCGGAGGCGCGTATGACGCTCAGTTGGGCGCCGGTGTCACACAGGAAGCGCCGTCCGGACGCTTTGTCCCTGATAAAAAGTAAGTTGCCCGTGTGGCCGGCGCTCATGGCTGGTAATGAACGCCGGCCCGGCCGTTTCCCGACTTGCCGAAAGTGCACGGGGGTCGGCATGTCCGGACCTTTTGTCCGAACCTGGCATGGTAGTAACACCACGCCTGGTCAGGTGGAGGCCCCGGTCGTCGTGTTGGAGGCGGTCGGCGCGGCGTAGCGGCCGCCAATTGCGCCGGCAGTTCGGCCGCCGACCGTGCCGGGTGCTCCGGCGCCATGGGCGTTGCTTCGGACGGCGGCGGGCTCCAGATCGCTGCCCCGATGCGTTGGCCTGCCGAGGAGATCTTGTCGGCTTCCCTGGCGAGGGCGTGGGGATCTGTGATCTGCGTGCTTGCCAGGGCGAGGCGTACCTGGCTAGGCAGCTGACGGAGGAACAGCTCTTGAAAAAGAAAATCCGGGGCGTGCTCCCCGAGCAACGAGAGCATGTATTCCATTCGCTCGGACGGGCGCGTGTCGCCGAGCTCGGGCAGGTCGAGCAGGCGCCGTGCGCGTTCCGCCGATGAGAGGGCGAAAGCGTCGAGGAGGAGCTTCTTGATCGCGCCGTACTTGTCAGCGGCTGGCGGGTGCTGGAGAAGGCTGAGGGCACGGGCCGCGGTGGCTGAGCCGAGTGCTGCTACAACATGATGGAAGGGGGTGTCGTCGGCGGTGATGCCTCGCAGGGCGAACTGGGAGTCTGCCTGGGTGAACCAAACCGCCACGTGAGCCTCCCAGAAGGTAGGCAGTTTGAGGGCAACTGCCGTGTCCATGTCGGTAGGTCACCAATGAAGGAGCTGTGCTCCAACTCGAATCGAAAGAATGGACGCGACAAAAAGCTGGAATTCGTCCGAGTTTCTTTTTTGCATCAAATCAACTCGAGTAAACTGAAAAGCCCGTTTATCGGGCAGCATTATATACAAGCACTCGAATATCTCATGCCGGAGCGTTTGCCCTTAAAAGGCGTGACTGGGCGTGTCCGGGAGACCTGGGCGAGTCTGGACATGCCCGGGAACGGCGAGACTGGGTGTCGCCGGACGGGCCGGGTGTGCCTGGACATGCCCGGGAACGGCGAGACTGGGTGTCGCCGGACGGGCCGGGCGAGCCCGGGAAAGGCGAGACTGAGCGTCTCCGGGCGGTCTGGGCGAGCCCGGCACAGCAATCGCTCCGTGGTTGCGTCCTCGGCAGGTGTAAGGCGATTGTGTATGTCCAGCGGCAACCGCTACAATACTTTCATTGGATTCCTTGTCCCTGAAAATATAGGTTTAGTATATTTTTAAAAGTTTTTAGGGTAATTAGAGGCAGAAATAGAACAAAATATGTATTTTACAGTGGCCATTTTGAAAATCCAAAATGGCCGCCATACAGGTATCTCTCCAAATGTAAACATTGATTTTTAGTTTCCTTATGCTATAACCTTTCCAAAAATGTATAGGTTTGCTAATCTACCATGATTTTGAACGAAATATAATTTATTGACATAGTGAACCTGACTATTGTCAGAATACAAATTCAGAATTGAAATTCAAATTTAGAATACAAACGATAAGAAAGTAAGTGTGTGAACTTGGGAAGTCTTTGGAGTATTGTGTAAGATTTAACAGTTATTAATACAACTTAAAAAAGACGATATTGGTTCACAAGTTCTCAAACAGAGTGACCACTATATTCATCATGGGTGTGTGTCTGTCTGTCTGTTCGCAGCATAACGACCCGATGATATCATCCGATCTTGATGAAACTTGGGTGGGAGGTTGATATCATGATCTAGTTGTGTCCTGCCAAGAGTAGGCGTATTGCGCCCATTGTGGGCGGAGCGACGCCCGAAAAAGATGTCTTTTTAGGGGGTAATCGAGTTCAAGCTACATCTTCTCCGAGGGAGTTAGTGGAATCTGACAGGGGTTTCGATATTTGGTGAGGCCAATGTCATGTATCTAGCCCCACGGAGCTCGATTTTTCATTTTCACCCCAAGGTCAAGGTCACAAGGTCACGAAATTTAGAAAATTCGATTTTTGATGGTTTTATGACATTGTTCGCTTCCTGATTAGGGTGAAATGTCGTACATGATCTTATATTATCACATACATCATGAAATACGAGTTTTTCAACAAATTTCAGAACCTTTGACCTTTGAAGGTCACAAAGGTCAAATTTTCAAAGTTGTCGGAATCGAACTGAATTTTCGGTATTGTGTAGCTAAATAACCTCATAACTGATTATACATTATTTTCTATCTCATTTCCAGGCCAGCACCACACACAATTACGTACAGCTGGCTCTTAGAGGCCTGTGCACGCAGCGCATTGGGGCCCTTTGTAAATAGGCATGTACACCGCATGTCGGGGGCCGACACCTGTCACGTGGGCCCCCGACCCCCCAGTCCGGGCCTGTTTCGGTTATAGTCCGTCCTATGTCATTGAATACCGCTCGCTCGTGAACCATCGTCGTCTCCTGACTTGTTATTATTATTTTGTGAGCAACACATGACTGCTGGTTTGCATTATTTCTGGGAATGCAGCTCCACTGCTGATGCCGAACCCAGGCTAGACAGCTCAGAATCGAGTGTGCTATCCTTCCAGCCCGGCAAGAGATTACCAAAGAATGGCACTCGGTACAGCGCATACCTCCCCCAGACTGTACATTTACGTTTTGTATCACACCGAAAGGTTGGACCTGAACCAAAACCTAATCGGCTTCTTCTTGTCACCTACCCAACTCATCCACCTAGTTTTGTCATAATCCACCCACATATTTTTGAAATATCACGCTATATATCATTTTTGGCCCGATCTCTCAATGGTGAAGTATCATTGAAATTTTTTTAAAGATCTCGTATCTGCATCCGGATCTTAACCAAAATCTAACCATTTCACTCTTGGCACATACCCAACCTGTCCACCAAGTTTCGTCCAAATACGTCCACAATTTTGAGATATCCGGCTTGCAGACACACAAACAGACAAAAAAACAGACACAACCTCCATCCACCTTCCGTGGCAATGAATCGCCAAATAATTCTTTAAAATCAGTAATATTCTGCCCTCGTCTCGAAGCTGTCTTGCCTGGGAGAGGGAGAGAGGGAGAGAGGGAGAGAGGGAGAGAGGGAGAGAGAGAGAGAGAGAGAGAGAGAGAGAGAGAGAGAGAGAGAGAGAGACAGAGACAGACAGACAGAGACAGAGACAGAGAGTCTATTCTTCAATAATGTATCTTATTTAGAGACTCTGATGACAGTCTTTGAACTCTGAACCCTGTGTTTACCTCCAAACCTCATGTACCCAACCCATCTCATTCTGTATCCATCTTACTTCCACGTGCTCACTGTCTCACTGGACTTTGTGTGTCCTCATCTGAGAAAGTTCTGTCCAGCCTCAAACATGCTTTTGAGACGGATCCAGATGGTATTAGTGCCTATGTTCCCAATCCCTACTCTATCTCCCCCAATCAGTCTGCCCTTCACCTTTGGCTGTCCTTCCCCACCTCACACCCACTGTGCCTGGAAGTCAATAAACATCACTCCCAGCCACAAGAATGGTGGAAAAACAGACCCTACCAATACCAACTACAAACCAGTGACAGTAACTGAATGCATCATTGCTGCTGATATCTTTCCTGTTTTCAAACAGCTTGAACTAACCATCAATTTGGATTCTGTCCTGATGACTCAACGAAGGACAAGCTGTAGCTCCACACTCAGCAACAAAAAATGGCTGGAAGCCACCTATCCTCTGGTCTAGCTCCCTTGTTCTCTCAGTCTCCAGACCCTCCCCAACAACTCCAGCATTCAGATGTTCTTCCAGTAACCCACTCCTGGTTAAACCTCCAAACTTCAGGCTGACTGGAAACCTCAACTCTTCTGTTGCTAGCTTCTCCTGTCTGTGGAAGGATTCAATGATCTTCCTCTGGGGCTTCAAGCAGGCCATGCACTACCATGTTGTCACCCTTATCCTTATCCACAATCTTTATTACCCCCATTAACCCTTTCAAAACCATCCCTCATAAATACAGGTTGCAGTGCTTCCTTAACTCCTCTTTTTTTCATTTGTTCATTCCTTTCTTATTGCGTCCAACTGTTGCCCCACTGTCAGCTTGTACCCTCCTTCACCTTGCTCTTCCATGAGCCTAGATCCTGTAAAGAAAAGAAAAAAACAGGAGTAGAGCTTTTGCCCAAAACCGAAGTGCTGACTCGAGCTCTGCTTCAGTTGGAATCAAATCTTTCAAACGTGCAACTGCACATCTTGATGCAGGGTTTCGCTTCTTCCAAAAGGGAATCGAACAACTATTTTCACCACAAGAGCAATGCCCATGGAGGAAAGAAGAGAATACCCAACATACTACTCAAAGTTAAATCTTTATTTGTTCGAGAAGTCCTAATAATTAAGCAGGGACCTTATTTGAGGAAAATAATGGATATTTTTTTCTTCCATAAAAGCATCTTGGGTCATAGCTTACTTCTTCTTGTCACCTACCAGCGCATACATAAACTCCATGGGGTTCAAAATCTTCTTATTTTGGATGCAACCGAAGGCTGCAATGCCCTCTTTAGGTTAGGGCGGGAATTTGTAATTTGTTCAGGGTGTCGGTGAGAGCTCGCAATTGCTCTTCGTGAAGGATCTTTAACGTCCTCCATCTAATGTAGCCAGACATGATGCCCAGGTTAACATCCATCCGAAGGACGGCACACACATCGATGAATCACCCTGTCTATGAAACACCAGGATGACAGTTTATAGCTGGGTCGGAATTCAAACCCAGCCTAGACAGCTTGGAGGCGAGTATGCATACCTCTAGTACTAGGCCATCCTGCCTGGCACGGAGGTAGTGCAGTTACTTTTGAGCTGCCCATCTGACCCAACTCTTAACTGTTGGACTAGTATATACTTCACACACAGTGTTGTATCAATGAGTACGCCATTGGTCCCTCAGATGGACCTGAAGCTGGGTGTCCCATCTGTAAGCGGTGTCGCCAGTGGACCGTTGAGGATCGATTGTGTTCCGGTACCTCGGCCAAATTCCAAATGTCTGTCCTCGTGTACAGAGCCAATTCATCAGCAGCACAGCCGAACCTAAGAGAAATGATGGAACCAGTGGTAAGAAGCCTTAATTGGAATCCGGTCCAAGTCCACTATAATGCATTGGATGACAACAATGAGAGAGCACCTGGAGTGCGTCACCTACAAGGTAGCCAAACTATTTCAACGAGAACACGAAGGTCAAGGAGTATTGTGATAGTACTTTGAATGGTTTAACAGGAATGTATTAAGTAACACCAAAGATATTTTTCATTGTACTCCCAACGAATGGGAAATAACGATTGGAATGCGAATTTGTGCAATCGGCCTTTAGTGTTCGAGCTCGGGAATCCTTGTGATGGGGTGTAAAACAGTTTACACCTGGTCATGGTAAATCTTACTCTCGTGCGATGTGGAAATGACTGGCATCACAAAGGGCAGCAGGAAGAATTCTTTTTGTGCAGGCGGTGGGAGCTACAGAAACGAGATGCGTGCGTCAAACCACAGTGGAAACCCCCCCAGACTCGACCACACCCCCGAAACGGTCCACGGTCCCAAGTCTAAAAATGCCCACTTGTCTCAATAGACAACACCGGCCGTCCTCTGCATACCAAATCAAAATCACCACCCGCTGCCTAACCCCATACATCAATCGCTTTGTAGGCCGAGCGCATTGAGCCCCGTATGAGCCCCCAAAAATCTAACCTTCCGAAACTATGAGCCTCCTGGTTCCACCATCAAAATGAGACGTCAATTTCCAAAGTCTTACGATACACCTGGCTCCTCAACATACACTGATCCTCCCAAACTCCAACCACCATGCGTGTGAGCTGGGATGGACGACGACCGAGCGTCTCCGGTGCATAACAAAAGTCCCTCACTTTGAATCCAAGGTGAGACATTTGCGGAAAGTTGTCAAACAGATGGCAGCGAAAACGACCAATGAAGCTCCGTTGTCTTTATAATCAGGTGTTGACACGTTTGAAAACGTTTTGTTTTCCATCCTTTTATTTACGGTGCTGGACAGCGCGCGGTTGGGCTCCCATTATGCCTGGTTAAGCGATCCTTCATGGCACAGAGAGTTAGTGCAAGATTTCCAAAGGAGGAACACCATGGATCGCAGTGGGAAATGAAACGGTCACAAAGGTCGCGCATTTCGACGAACTCGGCAACATGGACCAGAAATCTCGGTCAAGCCTCGGCCAGCAAATAAATTATATGTTGTTAAGAATATAAGCCATAGAATGTAGCAAAGAATTTAATACCTCCATTAATGAACTGATTTTTCATCTACAATATCTTTGGAGGAGTTGAGCAAATCTTGGTGAAAACTCATGCATAATTCCAACTCTCGCAATGTCAGCATGATTTTGTCAGGAAGACAAAGAGAACAAGGTACTTCAAAAATGCAAGTTTTAAGACAACAACTTTGGGATTATTGATTAAATCCATTTATTATACAGTACTCGAAATACACTAATACACACTCGCACTGGGAGTGAATCGCTTTGCTGAAGGGAATACCAATCTTTGCGGAATTGCTAAAAAAAACTAGAACAATGTGACTGTGTCCCCAATATGCCTCTGCATAGCCCCACAACGGGTAGATGCCCTGTTCACTGCCCTAAAAATAATAAAGCTTGATTTAAATCCCTTCAGCCGTTTTCAAGTATCACATTTTCACCAGCCATGACAGGGTTCACATCAATCGGTGAAGCAGTTTCAGAGAAGGGATTTTTAAAAACAAACATTTTTGGCTGGTATACCACTTCACCTATGAAGTCATCATTATCCTGCTTTTGTTCTCCATTGGGAGTACTTGACAATGTGCCAAATTTAAATTTTTTCCATTCAGCGGTTTCCAAGAAAATTTTTTTAATTATTTGCTTTTAATCCAAGATGGCTGCCATACCTCGTGACCCATGACGTCACAATTATCACAAATACATTCTGCATGGGTGTCACAGCTACCCTGAAAGTTTCGTCTCAATCGGACATATGGGTGCTGAGAAAAACGAGGTTTAACCCATACGGACAGACAGACAACCCGAAAACATAATGCCTCCAGCGACTGTCAGCGGAGGCATAAAAAACGACGGGAAAATAAAATTAGGCGGTATATATATATACAGTGGTACCTCGGCTTACGAGTTTAATCCGTTCCGTGACGGAGCTCGTAAGCCAAATCGCTCGTAAGTCAAAGCAAATTTTCCCATTCAAATGCATTGAAATGCTATTAATCCGTTCCAGCCTCAAAAAAAAAACACCAATTTTTTTTGTTAGGTGCTTTTAAATAACAAAAATGTACTTTATAAATAACAAATAATGTATAAACAAGCACGACCTCGTATATACTGTACATAATACAAGAGAATGTAAAGAAATAAACTGGTTTTATTAAGCAGAGGAGAAGAGCATGCCAGGTGAGGTGTGCGTGTTGTCGACTTGGCGAGGCAGTACGATCGTACTCCTTCTACGATATGTACGATTTTGAAGCAGAAGGAGTCCATAAAGGCTATAACGCCAGCCAAGGGCGTTACGATTATTTCAAAGCTCCGGACCTCTATCCATGAAGATATGGAGAAGTTGTTGTTTGTGTGGTTGAAGGAGAAGCAGCTCGCAGGAGATACCGTGACCGAGAGCATCATGTGTTTGAAAAGATTGAAACTCGGATATCGAGCACGGACCACGAGGTGTTTTTTCTTTTTTCTTAATCTCGGTTTCAGTGAACTTTTGCTCTGTGCTCACGTGTACTGTACCTGTACCTGTAATGGTACGTCAGAGGATGGCACCTGTTGTCATCATATTAAGTGCAAGATGTTCTGCATCGTAAGTTGGTACACCGTGGTCTTTCGGCGGTGTTTAAGCCGGCCGTCTTGGCTTCTGTCACCATTGGCATTGAGTCTTTCGATGTAGGTAGGTCGTTGTGTGCCGGTGCCTTGGCCGAATTCCTTCATTGCTGCATTGTTAGCTCACCTGGTTTTTTATACCACATCTTTGGTTATCGGACCAGCGAATGACGTCATCTCCAAAGTATGGCTTATTCTCACTTGTCTTGGACGATCTTCTACTTCTAGCCTTCCACCGTGCATTTGGTGTCCACTGTACTTACTGTACAGTGCCTGGTAAAATTGATGTAATGGGTTTTTGACCGTCAACGCCATGAACCGTCATGAACCGTCAACGCCATGAACCGCTAACACTCAAAAGCCCATTTATCGCGCCTTATAAAGCAAAACGCAAACCGAAAGCCATGCCTCTCAAGCGAGGCGTGCTTCCGTGGTCACGTGATCCACAGGTGTAGCTCATTATACCCGCACGCGCGACACGCTTTGGCGGTCACGTGACCAGCCACTCTGGAGGCGGGGATCCCCGCCGATGACGTCACCGGCTGGAGCAAGGAGATTCCTCGCTCATGTATTTCGACGATTGCGTGTTTTATATCCAAGCAGAGATGCTTTCACGGCAAGATAACCACGTGACCGGAACCGGAAGCCACAACCGGAAAATTCAAAAAAATAAATTTTTTGAGCTCGTACATCGGATCTCGGCTCGTATCCCAAAGCAACAAACCGCCCGAGCGACGGCTCGTATCCCGAAAAACTCGTACGTTGGGGCACTCGTAAGCCGAGGTACCACTGTATATATATATATATATATATATATATATATATATATATATATATATATATATATATATATATATTAGGGTGCATCAAACGCCCCTATGCCAAGCAAACAATCTGTCCCCAATTTTATTTTGTTCCAGTCATAAAATAAAGTTCCTATGCAAAATTTGGTAAGGTTTTGATATCATCTTCTGGGTCCACCTCAGCAAATTAGATTTTGAGTTGGTAGTATCAGAGTCAGAAATTTCACACGCAGCTGTTTTGAGGCCCATAAATAAAAATGAAAGGATTGACCGATTGCTACATACAATAGCTCTTTGGAAAGGTATTATTGTGCTCTGTAGCAATATATAATCATCATAGGGATAGGGATATAATTCACTTATACACAAATAGTCAAAATCATGATTTTATTGGTATAATCATATGTATTATAGATACCAGAATGATATAATTTTTATTACAGTAGAATCATATATACACAATCTTAGCATTTATCATCTTAATACGAGTACATCTGACCATGGATGAACATGAAAATAGAAGCAAAACAAAGATACTGTAGTTTTCATGGATATTTCTGACAGTTTAGTCTTGAGCTGCTCGCTTTCGAAGATTCGGTTTCTCCTTGCGGTTGTGCTCAACAACTTGTAGCACATTTTGGTAGTGGTCTTCACTTCTGGCTGCTGAAAGGAAGTCAGAGCTAAGCTTAACTCCGCTTTCTGCAGAGTCATTCACCACATTCAAGGCTTCAACATTAGTCCATGATGTCTGGTAGGCTGCAGAGTTAGTCCATTCTTGAACATCGGTAACTAGAAATGCCCAGTCAAGCTTCAGATGATGAAATAGGTACCATGAATCTGGTCCAACAAAATCAGCCAGAGTGGTCTTCTCAGTCAAGTCATCAGGAAATCTGGGCTTTCCAAACCCAGTACCAAACCGTCCTTGTGGGTTGGTTACTGGAAAATCTGGCTGAACCTCCAGAAGTCTGTCTGCCAGAGCACGGCGATGGTCATGAGGAACAACTGAGCTGAAGAGGGCAAGTGGAACCATCTCTTCTGTGAGGTACCAGAGATGTCGTTTGAAGGCTTTCAGGGCACTTCTTGAGATTCCAGCATTGACAGCTTCATACTGTTTCAGTTTGGAGATGAGCTGCAGGTCATTCCACGGGGCATCGGTGACAGAGGTACATGTCATCCACCAGGAGCTGTATACTAGAGTGACAAACGTGACAAATTCTCTGATCTTTGGCACTTGTTTTTCTGTGGTAATTGTACCTGCTGGAAGATCAGCGATTTGTTTTTCGAAGAGACATAATTTGATTGAGTAGAGGAGCTTCGCCATCCATCTGGCTTTATGCAGTGCACCAGGACGCTTGAAGGTTATTTGATGTTCAGCTACTTCACCATCAAGGAATACAGTACACAGATCAACAAATTCCAAATAATCATCACGTCTTAGAGATTGCTCGGTGTGACAGAGTCTGAGAACATTATTTTGCCAGTCACTTGTCAAACTTGTTCCTGCTTCATTTAGTTGAGATGGATCAAATCGTGAAAGTGGTTCATTGAATGTGTGGAAACATTTCAAAGTTCTTGCGAAACCTTGAGAAGAGGAAGATATCTGGTGACTTAGATGCTTCAACTTTAAGATCAGTAAAAATGTGCGTAATAATGATTTCACCAATGTGGTGTCTGCAGCCTGACCACAGAAGAGCTTTGTTAAGCCGTTGTTGAATTGTTACACAAGCTGCACTGATGTGGCCGGTGTTAGATGCAGTTGTGTCAAATGTCAAGTTGACAACATTCTCTTGGCAGTTCCATGATTCAAGTAGGTTATTAGTCAGCTGAGCAATTATATCTCCAGATTTACGGTCTGTTCCAGGCTTGTAGGATGGAACACCCAGCAGCTTCATATCAGTTTGAGAACCCAAAAGCACAGCCAGGCGTTCTTCAAAAGTGTTTTGGTTAGTTAAGCATGGAAGCAGCTTTGAGTCCCAGTGCAACGCAGCAAGCTTCGGAGGTATCCATTTGTCCTTACAGGTAAGTAGCAATATGCTGTCCAATTTTGCGTCTTGATTTATCTGCTGTAGCATATGATGTTGACACCTTCGCTACATCCCCTCCTGTTTCTTCAATAAGAGCTTCTGTGAAAGCAGCCTGTTGGGTTGGTGTCATCTTCATCCTTGTTGCCAGTGAAACAAGACTGGGCCTCTTCAGGATGTCATGTGGAATGAAAACTGATGTGCCAGGTCTAACTAAACGATGATGACTTCTTGAGGTTGTTGGTGTGCTTGTTGAAGGTCCAAGAGTTACTTCTTCATCACTGTCACTAATATTATACACAGTGGTTGTAGTATTTATGTTGAACTCCAGCTCCATACTTGCTCGCCTCTCTGATTCTTTTTCCTCGCGGTTCACTTTACGCTGCATCTTATCTGCCAACAGTTTATCTTGGCAGCCAAATGTTGCACAGCGATCTGTCTTCATAGATTCCAGGAATGCTAAGTCTTCAGGATTCTTGATGTGAGAACTAGCATCATTGGGCCACAAGGGAAATGTCTCCATAAATTTCATCTCCATTTGATTCACCTTTGTGATGCTTGCTGGAGTTGTTCTTCGGTTGATAGGGATTGATCTAAGCTTGGAATTATCATCTGCAAGTTTGATAATTTTCTCAATAGCCTTGCGTTCAGAGATGATAGGAATATTAGCCTTGCCATAAAATGGTGTCACTTTCTGCAGTACAAGCTTTGCTGATTCCCACCGAGAGCGTCGTTCAAGTTTGCCATCTTCCGTGTGCCACATGAAACAACGTAGTACTTGTAAACAAGTTGGAAGTCTGGTGCCATTGATCTGGGAATCTTGTTCAGTTATGGCACATCCAAGACCAAACACCTTGGTGGACTCTCTTGTTGCAACAGATGCTTTCTTTACTGTGCCATCCATTGTTTTATCTGAAAGAAAAAGGTAGTACTGTATTAGTAACAATAATGTCATTTCATAATTATGTACAACAAATAAATCAATTATCCAATTTTATTAGAGTATAGCCTAATAATTGTTTTAATCATCTTGTCGAGTTAAAAAGATCTCTGTAAAGACAAGATGACTACAACATTCAGGATATTCTTTAATTTATATATTATATTTTAAAAATACTCTTCATTTAGCTTTATATCCATATTTTGAAAAAAATCATTATTTTGACTATTTGTATATAAATGAATTGTATCCCTATCCCTATGATGATGATATATTGCTACAGAGCACAATAATACCTTTACAAAGAGTTATTATATGTAGCAATCAGTCAATCCTTTCATTTTTATTTATGGGCCTCAAAACAGCTGCGTGTCAAATTTCCAACTCTGATACCACCGACTCAAAATATGAAATGGTGAAGTGGACCCAGAAGATGATGTCCAAACCTTACCAAATTTTGCATAGCAACTGTAATTTATGATTGGAACAAAATAAAATTTGGGACAGATCAATCCAACATCTTTTTAAAAATAGTTGGGCGTTTGATGCACCCTAATATATATATACTAGCGGGGTCACCCGTGGGAATCCCACGGGCATGGATGTGTGTGACATTTCGACATATTGAGTTATATGCTGCACATTCATTTTTACAAAATGGTTACTGGCAAGTCATCAGATCCAGAAATGGTGTGAATTTAGTTATTTCACATAATATGTGACCCCTCACTCCTCTCCACCTGACACTCTCCTGTCTCCACCTGACACTCTCCTGTCTCCACCTGACACTCTCCTCTCTCCACCTAGCACTCCTCTCCTCTCCAAACCCTCACATCCCTCTCCTTTCCAATCCCTCACCTCTCCAATCCCTCACACTCCTCTCCTCTGCAATCCTTCACACGCCTCTCCAATCGCGCCTCACACTCCTCTCCAATCGCGCCTCACACTCCTCTCCAATCGCGCCTCACACTCCTCTCCAATCGTGCCTCACACTCCCCTCCAATCACTCCTCTCCAATCGTGCCTCACACTCCTCTCCAATCACGCCTCACACTCCTCTCCAATCGTGCCTCACACTCCTCTCCAATCGCGCCTCACACTCCTCTCCAATCGCGCCTCACTCGCCTCTCCAATCGGCTTTCCCCGTCTCGTTTCTCTCCTTTTTCTCCCGTCTCGTTCTTTTTCTTGCTCCAAATCGGCCCGTCGGAATCGGAAATCGGCCCGTCTCGCCCGTCGGCCCGTCGGAATCGGAAATCGGCCCGTCTTGCTTTTGTGCTTGTGCGTAAATAAATTGTGTTCATGACACCATTTCTGGTGTTGGGCTAGCGGCTAGGGTGCCGGCTTAGGATCCTGGGTTCGAATCTCGGTCGATCGCCGAATTAATGCCAGGGGGGTTGACTCAGCCTGTCATCCTTCCGAGGTCGGCTAATTGAGTACCAGTTCACTGGTAATTCCCTGTTTGTCGTTGAAGGCGGCAAAAAGGGTTGGCGTCAGGAAGGGCATCCGGCCGTAAAACATTGCTTCAAAAAGGGGACAAAAAAACAACAACTACCACGGTCCCCGAAAAGGCCAACCCCCGCTTTGCGGGGAAAAATGGCCTCTAAACGGTGGTTTTTACACCATTTCTGGATCTGATGACTTGCCAGTAACCATTTTGTAAAAATGAATGTGCAGCATCTAACTCAATATGTCGAAATGTCACACACATCCATGCCCGTGGGATTCCCACGGGTGACCCCGCAAGTTTGCATTGACGTTCGTCGATGGACTCGTTCGCCCGTCTCATTCGTTTTCTTGCTGCATCCTGTTCAAGTCTGCGTTCTTCATCGATCGTCTCATTCATTTTGGAAATAGAAGTTTCCACGCAGCGCATGAATTGTCACGATCCTCAAGAGGAATTTGTCTCGTAATCATCAAATGATAAATGGCAAGTAAATTATATTGTGGAAAATTAAAGATTTCAAATAAACCTATTTAAAGTGTATTCGCACATAACTAATTTTAAAAAACGAAGAAATATCTCTCGGTAATTTCCTGAAACATATTTTACTTCCGGCTAATAATGTTGAATTAAATAAAAACGAAGAAATATATGTCGGCATCATTGTTGACGTTTTTGTGACGACTGTCATCAAACGAAAAAGTAATATATCTTAACGGAAAAGCAAAAGCGAATTTTTAATATATATCGACACGTTGCCGTCGGTGTCATGTTGGGCGGTGTATGATACACCATGACGCGATTTTTAAAAATATATCTCTGCATTTTCCCGCGTGTGTGGAATGTTCTCAATTATTGCTGACACCGAGTCCAAAACCATCGATAAAAATGAAATCATATGGTGAGTTAGATTGGAGATAAAGGCGTGAGAGAGACTCAATGGTCTTGAAGTTGAAGTTACAGGCGTTTGAGAATTCATTTCGTTCTATAAACGGCAACTTTCATTGGATTTCCTTCCCGTTTTTTTTCAACCGAGTCGAAAACGATGTTAGCGACTGTGAAAAATGAAATGATATATCGAATTTTTAATATGTATCGACACGTTGCCGTCGGTGTCATGTTAGGCGGTGTATGATACACCATGACGCGATTTTAAAAAATATATCTGCATTTTCCCGCGTGTGTGGAATGTTCTCAATTATTGCTGACACCGACTCTAAAACCATCGATAAAAATGAAATCATATGGTGAGTTAGATTGGAGATAAAGGCGTGAGAGAGACTCAATGGCCTTGAAGTTACAGGCATTTGAGAATTCATTTCGTTCTATAAACGGCAACTTTCATCGGATTTTCTTCTCGTTTTTTTTCAACCGAGTCTAAAACTATGTTAGCGACTGTGAAAAATGAAATGATATATCGAATTTAAAATAGATATCGACACATTGCCGTCGGTGTCATGTTGGGCGGTGTATGATACACCATGACGCGATTTTAAAAAATATATCTCTGCATTTTCCCGCGTGTGTGGAATGTTTGTGGAAAATTAAAGATTTCAAATAAACCTATTTAAAGTGTATGCGCACATAACTAATAAAAAAAACGAAGAAATATCTCTCGGTAATTTCCTGAAACATATTTTACTTCCGGCTAATATGTTGAATGAAATAAAAACGAAGAAATATATGTCGGCATCATTGTTGACGTTTTTGTGACGACTATCATCAAACGAAATAGTAATATATCATAACGGAAAAGCAAAAGCGAATTTTTAATATATATCGACACATTGCCGGCGGTGTCATGTTGGGCGGTGTATGATACACCATGACGCGATTTTAAAAAATATATCTCTGCATTTTCCCGCGTGTGTGGATTGTTCTCAATTATTGCTGACACCGAGTCTAAAAGTAAAACCATCGATAAAAATGAAATCATATGGTGAGTTAGATTGGAGATAAAGGCGTGAGAGAGACTCAATGGCCTTGAAGTTACAGGCCTTTGAGAATTCATTTCGTTCTATAAACGGCAACTTTCATCGGATTTTCTTCCCGTTTTTTTTCAACCGAGTCTAAAACTATGTTAGCGACTGTGAAAAATGAAATGATTTATCGAATTTGATTTGAAATAAAACTGGGGGAGAGCAAGACACCACGGGCCTACAAAACAGGACTCAAAGCTATGCGAGTTAATAAAATGGTGGATATTTGTTTATAGCCACTCCCAGAATGGGTGGAGCTATGGGTGGAGCTACTCTGCAAACCGAGTAAGCCACACCCCGGACAGACACCCAACAGATAGACAGACAGACAGACAGAATCATCTACGGCTATTATAATATAGATATATATATATATATATATATATATATATATATATATATATATATATATATATATATATATATATATATATATATATATATATATAATTTTTTGTATACTGAATCGAGGCTCGTGAAAGAGCTAACATTTACTTCACAAACAAATCAACCAGACAAACAAAACACACAAAAAGAGGGAGCGGAAAACAAGATGGGGAGAGAAGGGGAAGCACACAAACACAACATTTGAGAGCAGGGAGATGTGTGGAAGGGAGAGGGCTTGGGGGGAGGAGGCGTGGGGGGAGGTGGAGGGAGAAGTATAAAACACAAGGACACCAAGGACTTCCAGGACAGAAGTTGGTATTTCAAAAAAGTGGAATTGGGGTGAAATTAGCGGGGGTAGAAAAGATCAAGGTTTTGGATGGGGGAAGATAAGAGATGGTGGTGAACAGCAGTTTTAAAGACCTGGAGGGTGGAGTGGGATTGAAGAGAGTGAGGGAGTTTGTTCCAGAGGTGGGAGAAGAGAGGAATGAAGGAGTGAAGGTGAGCAGAGAGTCTTGATTTTGGCAGTTTGACCATAAGAGGGTTGCAGGCAGTCATATATATATATACAGTATATATATATATATATAATGGTATCTGTAATCTGGTTCTCCAACCTAATGAGCGGACAGCATGACGTCATCGCCATGCATGTCCGCATTGCCTGCAAAGCTCCAGAGGAACCATCTAGCAGTGCGTCATTACGGATTATAAATTCAGATACTGTCACAAGTGCATGCAAAACTCAGTTACCGACCTGGTTTCGCCCTTGTTGGGGCTTCATCAGGGCAACGCAGTGAGGCTTTCCATACACTTGTAACTCTGTGAACCTTTCGGTGTTTATATCAGTCACGATGCGACCTTCATATCATCAGTGGAGAACCGCCAGCAAGGTGTCCCATACAGCTGCTGCTGCACCTTGCTGGGAGCGATAAGCGCCGCCTGCCACACGGTAACGTTATCTCTGGTATCCACTCATCATATGGAGTCCACCTGGTTGCGGTTGGGAGTTACTAATAATGGTATCTGTAATCTGGTTCTCCAACCTAATGAGCGGACAGCATGACGTCATCGCCATGCAAGACATCCAAGACACCTTGCTGGCGGTTCTCCACTGATGATATGAAGGTCGCATAGTGACTGATATAAAAACCGAAAGGTTCACAGAGTTACAAGTGTATGGAAAGCCTCACTGCGTTGCCCTGATGAAGCCCCAACAAGGGCGAAACCAGGTCGGTAACTGTGAGTTTTGCATGCACTTGTGACAGTATCTGAATTTATAATCCGTAATGACACACTGCTAGATGGTTCCTCTGGAGCTTTGCAGGCAATGCGGACATGCATGGCGATGACATCATGCTGTCCGCTCATTAGGTTGGAGAACCAGATTACAGATACCATTATTAGTAACTCCCAACCGCAACCAAGTGGACTCCATATGATGAGTGGATACCAGAGATAACGTTACCGTGTGGCAGGCGGTGCTTATCGCTCCCAGCAAGGTGCAGCAGCAGCTGTATGGGACACCTTGCTGGCGGTTCTCCACTGATGATATGAAGGTCGCATAGTGACTGAGATATATACAGTATATATATATATATATATATATATATATATATATATATATATATATATATATATATATATAGTTGCGGATTTGAGAATCCTGTGTAATTGTTGTAAATATCACCCTCTGTAAGTGTAATGAATTCTTGTAAATACCTCAGCTTTGTGTGTAAAGGTCAAAGGTCGTCCTCTTAGTTAGTCCATATACATGCATGTAGGCCACCATATACCCTTCTAAATAGTTATTTCCTTATTATGTGTATTAGTTTAAGGCTGCGTTTCCCATTAATTGACTCTGCATTGCACCGAATTGAAATAAGATAGTTCCCTTTTCAAATTCCCCAAAGCCTCCATTCCCAAAGCCTTCATTTCCAACCGCATTGCCAACTGCATTCGCCCCTCCATTGAGCACAGCGGTCGGTTCGGAGAAGAAAGGCGTGTCTCTCCACCTCGTCATAGGAAGGAGGAGTGAGCCCTTGCCGATCAACCAACCAAGCACAAGGGGTTTGGCTTGAGAGGGCGGAGAAAGAACGATCAGGCAGGTTCGCGAAGATTCGAGGGTGTGGCCCTATATAACCCGTCACACGACGCCCCCACGAAGAAGGGATGAGTTCACCTAAAGGAGTCCACCGCAGCTTTGAACAAACCGGAGCTGAACCAACCGCAGTTTTGACCACCGCAGCTTTTGAGCGTCGACAGCGGTGACGGCAGTTGCGGCCACGAAGCAACGTCGCCGTGCGGAGACGATTGGGGAGAGTCGGTGGCTGCTCAACTCGAGCCGGGATCACACCCACCACCCGCATCCTTCCCGCCTTGTGATCCCACCTCCTCGTCCGTCCAATCATCCACCTCCAGATGAACCTTCCTCCCCTTCCAGCCATTCGTTCCTGCCTTCATTCCCCATTCGTGTAAGTCTGATTGTCGTCCGTCTTCTGTGTTGTCCTGGGGTATAAGTTAAGCCTGTTTAGATAAGTTAGTATTTGCACTGTGTCTTCTGATCCTTCCATCCTTCTGTCTTTATTTTTGTATCTTTCCTTCTCCTTGGTTACTTTTCATTGTGTACATAATAGTAGTAATAAATTATATTTGTTCTTCCTACCTTGCCTTCTTTCCTTTACATCCATTTCGTTTTAGTGATTTCCCCATTGGATACCTGTGGCACGATTTGGCCAACGTTTCAGAATCCGGTCTAGTTACTTGCTAATGGTTCGTGCCGCGGCTGCTAATCCGCTCGGCAATTAACATCTTGTCCGCGGTCGCGAAGGAGGTTGCTCACCTGCCTCTCCGGAGAGAGCCGAGCAACTTCAGGGCTCACGTCGGTCAGTCGCACACAAGGGGATTAATCCCCCCCTTGGTAAGGGGAAAAAAGGCTGATGTTGAGATCCGTAACAATTGGTGTCGGTAGCGAGATTCGGACCTGGTGCGCTTAACGCACTCAAAATTACGAGTGGCCCAAGATTTTATTTTATTTAACATCCTAAATTTAAAATCGTGCCATGGATAGTCAAGGCGATCGCGTGCCGGTGGGAGTAGAGTTAGAAGGGGGGTTAGAATCAACCCAGGACCCTAGGGAGGAGGTGGGAGTAATAATGGAGGAGGAGAGAAATGAGGATGTGGTTGAGGGGGTATCAGGTGCACAAGATGGCACCCTCGTGCACGTGGTTGTAGAGGCACAAAATGGCGGCTCGCACGTGGTTGCGACAGCTGAGCCCACGCCACCAATGAATTTGGACCTGTTTATGAAGCAGATGATAGCCTTTATGGTAAAGACAGACGATAATTTCAGGGGAATGGGGCAGCACATGGGAAACCAAATTGAAGGGATGGAAAGCAGAATGAGGAACAAAGCAAGGGGTACCAGTGAGCAATTGAGAGACGGGTTAAGTACTATGGGAAGCCAAATCGGGGGGCTAGAAGCCAAATGTGAGGGATTAAACAGCAAAGTGGGAGGAGTAGGAAACAAGTTGGGAAGCAAATTTGAGGGATTCGGAAGCAGATTAGGGGACAAACTGGGGGGCATAATTGGCCAAGCCAAATAAATAAACGAGGGGTTGGCGAGGGGGCAGGCCGCATATGAAGTAAGGGAAGCGGAGAGGGACAGAGACCGCAGGTTGGGCGAGCAGGTCCCACGTGTGCACGACGAGGTAAAGCAGGTCGAGAAGCGCTGTTTGAGCGAGGCGGAGGAAAGCACAGGTAACTGGACCGGGGTAGACATTGCGACCCGGGGTATGAAAAAGCCGGCGACAGCTGAGGTAGAGGGAACTTTAATAAAGCCAGCGGCCGTCAAAGAAAAAGCAAAAGTGGGAATTGAAATTGGAGAGACCGGGGGCTTAGAAAAGCACTCGCGGCAGGGAAAGATGGAAAATGTGCAAAGTCCGTGCTCACACCTTGATGCCGTGCTTAATCCTTATAAAGATTTGCAGGTGTTGGTGCAGGGAGGAAGAAGAACCCCGAAGGTGAGACGGGCTGTATATGGTGCTAAGAGGTTTTTCGGCAGAGTGTTTGGCGCGAAGATAATTGTCGCACGCTTGGGATCGCGAAAGCACCCGGGCGTTTGTGGAAGGTCCTTTGTGTGCTGTGTTAAAGCGAATGGCACGCGTGTGAGGAAAAAGTGTGCGTCAAAGAGTGAGCGTGTTATCAGGTGTACGGAGTGTGACACAGAGAATGAGAGCAATACGGAGTGTACGTGCGAGGGTGAGAGTGACACGGAGAGTGAGTTGGTGGTGGAGCGGGTGCGAGAATGCACGTTTGGAATGGTTGAGAGTGCGTGAGGAAGCACACCTGAGTTGGTTGTGGCGCGGGTGTGGGAGAGCCCATTGAAGCGCGTGAGTGGGTGGATGTGAGAGTGCACGCCCATGGTGAGAGTTACGGAGGACGTAACGGAGGAGAGTGCGCAAGATGGTGCGCGAGGTGTGTTAAGGAAGTGTGCGAACGGCGAGTGTGCGCAAGAGGTGTGGTGTGTAACAGGGAGTGCGGTGGTGGAATGGACGGAGTGTGTGGAATGTACGGGCGGCGTTGGAACGCCGGGTTTGGTGAGTGTGAAAAGGGTCGCGTGTGTGTGTGAGCATGCAATTGAAGCATCGACGTTAACCGGGTTAGCAGTTAGGGCGACGGATAGCCGAGGCGAGCACTCGGGGCGCGGTGCGCTTTGTTGGATGCGAGGCCCGGCGCGGGTTGGTGCTGCATCGCTTCTCTTCGAAGCGTCGCGCCCGATTCTGGCCTGGCCCCGCCCCGCACGGTCGAGTCCGGGCCTTGTCGGGCAAGGCGACCGGTCCGGTTCAGGAGCAGGTAAGAGGAAGCGGACGGTGCCCCCTCGTGGGGACAGGTTTCCGACCGGGTGAGATTGAGCCATCGGGCCGGAGGCCGCAAGGGTCCGCACCGAGATGGTGCGTGGAATCTCGGCCCGACCAAACCGCCTCCCCTGAACCGAATGCCGGACGGATTCAACCTGCAGGCGACCAAACCAACCGCATTCATTGCTCGGCTTTGCGAAGCCGAGTTTTAATGATGTAACGACGCACCGAGGCTCAGATATAGTGGACTGTGATGATGATAGTGTTTTGGACCCGAAATTGAGGATAGGGAATTTGTGATTGGAAAATTCTTGATTGGCTGGAATTTGATGAGCAAAATTTATAGTGGAAGATGCCCGATGTGGTGGGATGGCAAATCCACTGTCCCTCACACAGGGGGCACATGAGCTATAGGTTTATGGGGTTTATGGCAGTGTAACTCACCGAGGGAGGGTTAGGATAATGTATAGGGACCTAGAGATGACCATAGGTAACTGTAGCGTTAAGTAGCGACATTACACCTGCAGTGGGGATGTAGGTAGATTAGTTTGGTTGTTAATGACGTGGTATGTGCTTAGTTTAAAGGGAAGACGGGGAGCACCAAGTTAGCATGGCACCAGGTAGATCAGATGATGCCGTGTGTTTAAGAATCGGAAATGTATTGTGAAAAGAGTAAGGTGATTGTGAGTTGTATTGAGCATGGAAGTGTATGGAGCAGTGTATGAGGAACAATTGTGGTTGTGCATTGTATTAAATGATTGAAGAAGCCTGGGAGGAAGGAGGGTGCAGGAAGCACCAGGTGTGATTGCACAGGTGTGCAAGTGAACAGGTGTATGGAGCAGTGTATGAGTGAGTAATGGTGATTGTGTGTTGTGTTGACCGAATGGTCCTGGAGGAAGGAGGATGCAGGAAGCACCAGGTGTAGGAGTGATGGCACAGGTGTGCAAATACAGGTGTATGGAGAATGGTTGTGTGGAATACATGGAGTATGGAATATATGGAGTATGGCATGGATGGTGTGGAGTGAGTATGGTGGAAACTGTGGAGTGGAGTGGATGGTGCGAAGGTGTGAATGGGGGAGAGTGGACCCCTATCACGAATACCCGGGGAGGGTAGTTTAAGAGTTAGGTAGTGGGAGTAGGTAAATTATGGTTGGATATTGGCATCTGTGGTGCGTGTGGAAGAATGGTGTTTGGATGGGTGCATTAGTGATGTGGAAATGGCTGGGCGTGTGGCCTGTTAGTGTGTGTAGTTAAATGGGCACTCCGCCACTGCCAGGATGTCGGCCAGGTGAGGCTGCAGGTGGGCTCTGGGAGCCGGTAGAGTTGTTGTGGATGGGGCCCGAGGATCCGGAGGACGGACCCGGGTAGCCCAGTGCCAGAGAGGGCACAGAGTGGGGAGAGCGCCAGAGGGCCTTCCCCAGTTAGATAGGTTAGGTAAGGAGCAGGTAAGCTCGGAGGCAACTGCAGTGGTGGAGGTGTGCAGGTGGGTAGACCTGCTGGGAGAGCCACACGACCCAGTCCTGAAATTGTGCGAAGGCACAGGGAGTTGAATCGGGGGAGTGAGACCCCAAATTGATGAAGCACCACAGTTTGGTCAATGGGAAATTGGTTCTTAAAACCACATGGAATAAGATTGCCAATGGATTGGCAGGGAAAGACCCCGGGTAGTGTAAAGTGTGTTAATGTCATTTAGAAGGTGGATAGGATGGAAATCTCCTTGCACCATCTACATCCACTCACCTGAGGTAACGACGGTGCTCCACACAGTGCCATGGTTTGTTGGTTTTATTTTTCTGTGCAAATGTTTGGATTGTGAGACGCATCATGACGTGGGTGTGACATTGTGTTGTTGTTCCATCTCTCCCTCCTTATGAGGATTGATGATGAATTGGTGATGGCAAATTTTGGATTAGAGGGATTGTGGTGACGAATTTGGTATTAGGGGAAATATGGGGAAGACGTGACGGTAGTGACGGATTTGTAAGGGTGTAGATTTTTGTACATACGGGGGTAAGGGGCAAGGGTAGAACAGGTAACAGGGGGGGTGACGTACGGTAGGGACGAGCTTTTCTCCGCTCAGTCTCCAGACGCACCTCACCTTGCATTGCCATTATTGATGTGTACCCTTGTGACCTTACCCCTCGCTAACCTGCCCTCTCTGTCTTCCTTCCCCGACCCATGGATCGTGCTCTCTGGACACTAAGGGGAGCGTGCGGGAGTCAGCCATTGTGTGCCCGAACCCCCGCAACCAGCTGCTTGCATCGATGCACCACTTATGGACCACATGTCTGTGGCTGAGCACCACTCATGGACCCCACGGGTTGGGGCATGGCCCCTCTGCTGGAACCGGCCAGGTTGGCCAGAGGAAGAGCTTGCTTGCGGACCTCGGTGACATGGCACCTATGCCATACAGGTGAACCACCCCGAGTCGGCCCCTGTGGGCCATAAATAAAAGTGGACACGTTTTGTGCTTTTTATTATGTACAAATAGGCCGTCAGCAAGAAGAAGAAGTTGACAACATCAGGAAGAAGAATGGCCAGCAGAGGGAGCCGAAGAGCAAGACCAGCAACAGGTTTTTTTTATTTGAATTGTGGTGACTGTGCACTCCGGTGCGTTTTTGGTGCTTTATGTTGCTTTGGTGATTATTGGTGCTGGTGCGTCGATGCAGCACAGGCTGTCTCCCCCCCCCCCCCCCCACCCCGTCCCCCCCTCCCCAAAAAAGTAAAATCGCAGGTCCTGGGTTGCAGTGTAAATACAATCAACGTCACTTGTAAATAATGCTCCCCACCGTTCATGTTTAGTTTGAAGACAATTCCGCAATTCGGTTATCCTGTGGGCGTAAATCTGTTAGGCAGGGTGCAATGCAGCAGAGGGACATACTTATTTGTGTTTTAAAACTGTCACACTCAGGGTCAGGTTAATTGTAGAGGGAACTACACCTATGTGTCACACTAAGTTAAAGTTTTATAGGCCCGATAACGTGCCTAGAGGATGAGGGTGCAGTGTTGCGGATTTGCAAATCCTGTGTAATTGTTGTAAATATCACCCTCTGTAAGTGTAATGAATTCTTGTAAATACCTCAGCTTTGTGTGTAAAGGTCAAAGGTCGTCCTCTTAGTTAGTCCATATACATGCACGTAGGCCACCATATACCCTTCTAAATAGTTATTTCCTTATTATGTGTATTAGTTTAAGGCTGTGTTTCCCATGAATTGACTCTGCATTGCACCGAATTGAAATAAGATAGTTCCCTTTTCAAATTCCCCAAAGCCTCCATTCCCAAAGCCTCCATTTCCAACCGCATTGCCAACTGCATTCACCCTCCATTGAGCACGCGGTCGGTTCGGAGAAGAAAGGCGTGTCTCTCCACCTCGTCATAGGAAGGAGGAGTGAGCCCTTGCCGATCAACCAAACAAGCACGAGGGGTTTGGCTTGAGAGGGCGGAGAAAGAACGATCAGGCAGGTTCACGAAGATTCGAGGGTGTGGCCCTATATAACCCGTCACGCGACGCCCCCACGAAGAAGGGATGAGTTCACCTAAAGGAGTCCACCGCAGCTTTGAACAAACCGGAGCTGAACCAACCACAGTTTTGACCACCGCAGCTTTGAGCATCGACAGCGGTGACGGCAGTTGCGGCCACGAAGCAACGTCGCCGTGCGGAGACGATTGGGGAGAGTCGGCGGCTGCTCAACTCGAGCCGGGATCACACCCACCACCCGCATCCTTCCCGCCTTGTGATCCCACCTCCTCGTCCGTCCAATCATCCACCTCCAGCTGAACCTTCCTCCCCTTCCAGCCATTCGTTCCTGCCTTCATTCCCCATTCGTGTAAGTCTGATTGTCGTCCGTCTTCTGTGTTGTCCTGGGGTATAAGTTAAGCCTGTTTAGATAAGTTAGTATTTGCACTGTGTCTTCTGATCCTTCCATCATTCTGTCTTTATTTTCGTATCTTTCCTTCTCCTTGGTTACTTTTCATTGTGTACATAATGGTAGTTATAAATTATATTTGTTCTTCCTACCTTGCCTTCTTTCCTTTACATCCGTTTCGTTTTAGTGATTTCCCCATTGGATACCTGTGGCACGATTTGGCCAACGTTTCAGAATCGGGTCTAGTTACTTGCTAATGGTTCGTGCCGCGGCTGCTAATCCGCTCGGCAAATAACATCTTGTCCGCGGTCGCGAACGAGGTTGCTCACCTGCCTCTCCGGAGGGAGCCGAGCAACTTCAGGGCTCACGTCGGTTAGTCGCACACAAGGGGATTAATCCCCCCCTTGGTAAGGGGAAAAAAGGCCGACGTTGAGATCCGTAACAATATATATATATATATATATATATATATATATATATATATATATATATATATATATATATATATATATATGATGGATCCGTGACTTAGGACTCACGACTCATGATTGAGAGAAGGAACAACTGAGATATTTATTTGATTCATCAAACACACAAGCTTGTGGAAAGCAAAATGCTTAAACTGAGGCCCACAAGGACCAGGATTCCAACATGATGCTCTAAAATAATTCGGTCAAGCCTTTCATTTTATAAAGGGAATATTGGGGTGTGGTTTTAGCTCTCGAGACAAAGGAAAGACAGAGTGGTCTCCAAGGTCATTAAAGGGTCATGTTGACTACTTTCTAGAAACCTGATTTTTTGGGGGAGTTCAGCAAGTCGTAAAAATGTCAAACATGAAAGTGATATAACGCAGTCCTTTAAGGGGGACTGGGAAAGATAGGTTGGTCTTCACAGAGGGATTATATCATCAGGGTCTGGATTTACAAAGCATATAACTTTTTAGAACAAGTTTCCAAAGAACATGAAAGTATTATGAGTATACAGAAATCAATCAAAAACAGAACATTTTCTTGTTTATACTTGGTAATAGGTCAAACGATAACAGAACACAAGGAGGGAGGTGGGGGGGGGGGGGGAGGGGGGGGGGGTCTGAACCCCCACATATATATATATATACTAGCTTGGCTCGGCTCGCTGCGCTGGCCTCACCAAGCGTCGTTATTGAGGAACGGGCTTATTTTAGCTGAGAATAATGACTGTACCCGAGTTGCTGTGTTGTCATGATTTGCAGCAATCATAATACAAACAATTATTTTGCACAAATGTATTTGTTGTGTTTGTGATGTTACATTTTAATAGGCAATTTAGGTTGAAGATTCAGGTTGAATGTTTTTTTGTTCAAGAAATAACCTCTCAGCACATACATAGGGGAGGGGTAGGTGCAGACTGGAAGTTTGGGACGATTACACCTCACCACCACATAATTCAAAACATCTCACCACCACGTAATTCAAAACACCTCACCACCACATAATTCAAAACACCTCACCACCAAGTAATTTAAAACACCTCACAGCCATAAAACACGTAATAAAAACGCCTCACCACCACGAAATTGAAAACACATCACAGCCATAAAACACATAATAAAAACACCTCACAGTCATAAAACACGTAATAAAAACACCTCACAGCCATAAACACGTAATAAAAACACCTCACCACCACAAAATTAAAAACACCTCACAGCCATAAAACACGTAATAAAAACACCTCACCACCACAAAATTAAAAACACCTCACAGCCATAAAACACGTAATAAAAACACCTCACCGCCAGGAAATAAAAAACACCTCACCACCAAGTAATTTAGAACACCTCACAGCCATAAAACACGTAATAAAAACATACCACCACAAAATTGAGAACACCTCACAGCCATAAAACACGTAATAAAAACATCTCACCACCACGAAATTGAGAACACCACACAGCCATAAAACACGTAATAAAAACACCTCACAGCCATAAAACACGAAATAAAAACACCTCACAGCCATAAAATACGAAATAAAAACAACTCACACCCATAAAACACGAAATAAAAACAACTCACAGCCATAAAACACGTAATAAAAACACCTCACCACAACAAAATTAAAAACACCTCACAGCCACGAAATTAAAAACACACCACCACGTCATTTAAGAACACCTCACCACCAAGTAATTGAAAACACCTCACCACCAAGTAATTGAAAACACCTCACCACCAAGTAATTAAAAACACCTCACCACCACGTAATTATAATTACCTCACCACCATGTGATTTAAAAACACCTCACCAACATGTGATTTAAAAACACCTCACCACCACGTCATTTAAAAACACCTCACCACCACGTCATTTAAAAACACCTCACCACCACGTCATTTAAAAACACCTCACCAGCACATAATTCAAAATACCTCACCACCACGTGATTCAAAACCACCACAACGTTATTAAAAACACTTCACAACCACGGAAACAAAAGTTTGAGGGAGTCGTTAAGTGACAACACAGACACTGCCCAGATGTGTCGATATCTATCTATAATGCCAGTAATCTCTGTGTGTCTGTCTGTGACCGCTGTTTCTCGACAACCACGGGTCCGACATACTTGAAACTTGCCAGGTATATTGCTGGGGACCTGAGGATGTGCCTTTTCAAGGTTTCATATTAATCGGAGAAGTAGTTACCGAGCTATGTCCAAAAAACGATTCAACCAATCAGAGAGCAGCGAGCTATCACGTGTGCCGAACGTGGCGAACAGACTCTGCCTCGGACGGCACATTTGAGAGCGTATTCATTTATTTCCCGTTGGCAAACTATGTTGCCGCTATGTTGGCGTTAAACTATGTTTTAAAACTAATTAAAACTAATTTGCGATTCTTTCGCTTTCCTGCGCGTTTGTGCACGCTATGGCGATTTCTTTACCAAACTCCGCAAGCCGTTCGCTTTGGACCAAACCATTTCATATAAATAGAGGGGGGGGGGGGGATTGTCACCGTACTCGCAAGCCGTTCGCTTTGGACAAAACCATTTCATGTAAATAGAGGGGGGGGGGATTGTCACCGTACTCGCAAGCCGTTCGCTTTGGACCAAACCATTTCATGTAAATAGAGGGGGGGGATTGTCACCGTACTCGCAAGCCGTTCGCTTTGGCTTTGCGAATGGACCAAACCATTTCATGTAAATAGAGGGGGGGGATATAATTTTAGATATATATATAGTACGGGCATGCCCTAGTATAGATAAATGACTGTACCCGAGTGGCCGTTTTGTCATGGTTTAAACCAATCATAATTCAAACAATTATTTTGCACAAATGTATTTGTAATATACGTGATATCACATTTTATAAACAATTGAAGTTGAAAAAAAAAATTTCCCAAAGAATTTCCAAAAAAATAAATAATAATAATTGGAAAAATTTTCAAAAACAAAAACCCTTAAGACATACCGACGGGAGAGATATGTGCATACCAGAAGTTTGGTACGATTTCACAAAAGTTTGAGAAAGCAGTTCAGTGACAAAACAACACAACACAGGACAGACGCTGCACAGATCTATATATATAGAGCCCTCCCATATATAGGCTCTCCCATATAGAGCCTATATATGGGAGGGGCCGGGAGCCCTCCCACATATATATATTGTAGCGACCCATGGGTCCCCCAAGCGAGACCAGCAACAGAATCTCCTTGCTCCAGCCGGTGACGTAACCGGCGGGTAAACCACGGCGCCGGGGTGGCCGGTCACGTGACCACCAAAGCGTGCCGCGCGTGCGGTTATAATCCTTTGCACCTGTCGGTCACGTGACCACCAAAGCGCGCCTTGCCTGAGAGGCGGGGCTTTCGGTTTCGGTTGTGCTTTCTGGTTGTGATATATATGCAGCCCGATAAACGGGCTTTTCAGAGTTCCCGAGTTGGTTTTTACAATAAACATCTTCTCGGACGAGTTTGTGTCTTGCCCGTCACTTCGTCCGTCTCAAGCAAGAGCCCTGCTCTTCACTGGTGACCCCGAATTTACAACACGCGATGGACACCGCAGTGTCCCTCAAATTGCCCACCTTCTGGGAAGCACATGCCACCGTCTGGTTCGCGCAGGCGGACTCCCGGTTCGCCCTGCGTAGCATAACGGAGGACGCCACGCGATACCATTACGTGGTCACCGCGCTTGGCTCCGCGACTGCCGCCCGCTGCCTGAGCTTCCTCCAGAACCTGCCCGCTGACGGCAAGTACGACGCCATCAAGGCACTTCTTCTGGGCACTTTTGCCCTCTCCCCGGCTGAGCGCGCACGACGCCTGCTCGACCTTCCTGAGCTCGGCGATACGCGTCCGTCCGAACGCATGGACTACATGCTCGCGTTGCTCGGCGAGCACCCCTCGGATTTCCTGTTTCGGGAGCTTTTTCTTCGCCAGCTCCCGGCCCAGGTACGGGTCGCCCTGGCAGGCACGGCCATCGTGAACCCCCGCGACCTCGCCAAGGAGGCCGACAAGATCGATTTGGCAAGCCAGCTCGCCGGAGCGGCGAGCCAGCTCGTCAGGGTGGCAGCCGGGAGCCCTCCCGCCCACCCGCCCGCGACACAGTTTCCTTCCCGGAGGCCGCCGGGCCGGCGCGACTGGCAGCGGCGACGCCGCGTCGCCCGGTCCCGACGCGTCGACCGGAGCCCTCGCCAGACCCGGCCTGGTGTTATTTCCACGCCAGGTTCGGGCGTCAGGCCCGATCATGTCGACCCCCGTGCACATTCGGCAAGTCGGGAAACGGGCGGGCCGGCGTTCCCTACCAGCAATGAACGCCGGCCGTTCCGGAAACCTGCTATTCATCGTGGACCAAGCGTCGGGGCGGCACTTCCTCTGCGACACCGGCGCCCAGCTGAGCGTCATTCCCGCTTCGGCGGAGGACAGGCGGGCCACCGTTTGCGGCCCCTCCTTAATCGCGGCCAACGGCTCCGCCATCCGCACCTTCGGCCCACGCACCGTCGCCCTCCGCTTCGGCAGCCAGCTCTTTCACTGGGAGTTCGTGACGGCGGACGTCCCCATGGCTTTGCTCGGGCCGATTTTCTGTGCGGCCACGGGCTGCTGGTCGACGTGAAACGCCGGCGTCTCGTCAACGCCAAAACTTTCAGCTCCCTGGCATGCGCCTTGAGCCGTTCCGCGCCCACCGAGTTTTCCTGCGTCCTCCCATTGGCAGACGACTTCGCACGTCTCCTCGCGGAGTTCCCTGCCCTCACGCAACCGACGTTTTCGGCCATCGCGGTGCGTCACGGCATCGAGCATCACATCCCCACTACGGGCCCGCCGGTGTACGCCCGGGCTCGCCGTCTCGATCCCGCCAAACTCGCCGTCGCCAAGGCCGAGTTCGCCGCGCTGGAGCGCCTCGGCATCGTGCGGCGCTCCGACAGCGCCTGGGCCTCGCCGCTGCACATCGTCCCGAAGCCGGGGGGCGGATGGCGGCCATGCGGCGACTACCGCCGCCTTAATGACGCTACCACCCCCGACAGGTACCCCGTCCGGCACATCCAGGATTTTTCCGCCCGGTTGGTGGGGCGGACCATTTTTTCAAAAGTGGACCTGATTCGGGGGTACCACCAGGTGCCCGTCCGCCCGGCCGACATCCCGAAGACGGCCGTTATTACACCTTTCGGCCTCTTTGAATTCCTCCGGATGCCCTTCGGCCTCAAAAACGCGGCACAGGCGTTCCAGCGCCTGATGGACGGCGTGCTGCGCGACTTACCGTTCCTCTACACCTACCTGGACGACATCCTCGTCGCCAGCACGTCCAGAGCCGAGCACCTCCTCCACCTCCGGACGCTGTTCGGCCGCCTCAGCGAGCACGGATTGATCGTCAACCCGGCCAAATGTCACTTTGGTGCGGCGACGATCGACTTTTTGGGCCACCGCATCACCCGGACCGGCGCCGTGCCGCTACCGGCCAAAGTCGAGGTCATCGCCGCTTTCCCGCGCCCCCGCTCCGTCAAGGCGCTGCAGGAGTTCCTCAGGATGGTGAACTTTTATCACCGCTTCGTGCCCCGAGCTGCGCAACTCATGCGGCCCTTGTACGCTGCCCTCCGCGGCCAGCCGGCGAAACGTGACGTGGTCTGGTCCACGGACATGGACGCTGCTTTTACCGGCGCAAAACGGGCCCTCGCCAACGCCACGCTGCTGGCCCACCCGGTACCCCAGGCTCCCATCGCCCTCACCACGGACGCCTCCGACTACGCCGTGGGTGCGGTCCATGAACAATGGGTAAACGGGGCCTGGCAGCCGCTCGCGTTCTTCAGCCGGCAACTCCTGCCCAACGAGTTGAAGTACAGCACCTTCGACCGCGAGCTCCTCGGGCTGTACCTGACCGTCCGCCATTTTCGCCACCTCCTGGAGGGCCGCCCGTTCACGGCTTTTGTCGACCACAAGCCGTTGGTTTTCGCCATGGCCAAGGTCACGGAGCCGTGGTCGGCCCGCCAGCAGCGCCACCTCTCCGCCGTGTCGGAGTACACCACGGACATCCGGCACGTCGCCGGGAAGGACAACGCCGTGGCCGACTGCCTTTCGCGAGCCGGCGCCAACGCCGTCCACCTCGGCGTCGATTTCTCCCTGATGGCAATGGACCAGGCCACCGACGGCACGGTGCAGGCGCTCCGGGTGGCGGACACGGGCCTCCCCTTGGCTGACGTCCCCTTCGCGGACACGGTCCTGCTGTGCGACATCTCCCAAGGCCGACCTCACCCCGTTGTGCCAGTCACCTGGCGGCGTCGCATTTTTGCTTCGCTCCACGGCCTCTCTCACCCGGGCCGAAAGGCGTCCCAGAGGCTGGTGGCGGCACGTTTCGTCTGGCATGGGCTGCGACGGGACGTCCGCGACTGGGCCAACGCCTGCACACCCTGCCAGCGGGCCAAGGTCCACCGTCATACCCAGGCTCCGCTGGCTCCCTTCACCGTGCCCGAGCGACGGTTCGACCACGTCCACGTGGACCTGGTGGGTCCCCTTCCCCCATCGCAGAGGTTCACCCACCTGCTTACCATGGTGGACAGGACCACCAAGTGGCCGGAGGCCGTGCCCCTCGCCTCCACCACCACCGCCGACATCGCCCAGGCGTTCATCGCCACCTGGGTCGCGCGTTTCGGCGCACCAGCGGACATCTCGTCGGACCGCGGCCCACAGTTCATGTCCGAACTATGGGGCGCGGTCGCCCACACGTTGGGCGTTACCCTGCACCGCACCACGGCCTACCACCCCAAAGCCAACGGGTTGTGCAAGCGGTTCCACCGCTCCATGAAGGCCGCACTCATGGCCGGCCTCCAGGACGACCGGCTCCCGTGGGTCCTTTTGGGCCTCCGCACGGCTCCCAAAGAGGACCTCCAGGCGTCCACCGCCGAGCTGGTGTACGGCCAGGCCCTCCGCGTACCGGGCGAGTTCATTCCCGACGCCACCAGCCCCTGGTCCGCCGCGCACCAGCGCACGGACTTCCAGGAGGCCGCCCGACGTTTCGCCCCGGTGCCCACGTCCCGCCACGGCGACCCCCAATCCTACGTCCCCCCAGCACTCCGCACGGCGGAGTACGTCTTCGTGCGCCACGACGCGCACCGGGGGCCGCTCCGGCCACCATACGACGGACCCTTCCGGGTCCTACGACGGGACAACAAGTCCTTCATTGTCAACATCGGCGGCCGGGCGGACCGGATTTCGCTGGACCGCCTCAAGCCGGCCCACATGGACGTCGGCCAGCCGCCATGGCTGGCTCTCCCACCGCGGCGATAAACACCTAAAGGATAATGCACCCCACTGCACGGCTTATTACCATGCAAAGGGCGAGGACGAAGATTACTGAGAGAAGGTTAAGGAAGAGCTGGGCAAGCGCACGTCTCTACACTTATCTCGGATATGGATCGGCCGCGAGGGGATAGGTATCGAGGTAGTCCTATCCGCGGGTCAGCGTGCGTTAACCCAATACCCCGCAGGAGCGGCCGCCCATGTTACCCTCACCACTGCCAAGGGGTGGCCGCCGGAAAGTGTAGGTTGGATGGTGGGGCGATTACAGGAAGTTCCCTTACATGGTTATTGGTTTAAGAGGGGCCACTGGACTGTGAGACAGCTCAATAACGGTGAAGGGTACTCGATTGACATTAAGAAACAACAGAGGGATGGAGTGTTCGAAGAGGCAGAGTTGCCCCCTAAGGGCAACTATGCCATGCGGGCAGTGCTTACGGACCCGGGTGAGTCAGACTACCTCCTGGCGGAGGTGCCGGACGACTTATGGCCTCGGTGCGACGATGAGGTTGGACGGATGCGAGACGCCAAACCTTTAGTGATATCAGTGCAGCCGGGGATGCGCTTGCCAAACGTGAAACAGTATAAACTACGACCCGAGGCCGACATAGGCATAGCACCAGTAATTCGATCCCTGGTGGAGCAGAAAATTATCGTGGAAACTAACAGCCCATGTAATACACCAATTCTGCCAGTAAAAAAGCCGACGAAAGATAAATGGAGGTTTGTACAGGATCTAAGAGAGGTGAACAAGGTGATACAAGGCATACACCCACTAGTGCCGAATGCAGAGACCCTTATGATGTCAATTCCGCCGGACGCAACATACCTCACAGTTATTGACCTTTGTTCTGTGTTTTTCTCTGTGCCCATCGCGCCCGAGTCACAATACTTGTTCGCTTTCACCCATAGGGGGCGACAGTATACCTGGACAGTACTACCTCAGGGGTTTTCAGACAGCCCCACTCTGTTTTCCCGGGCGCTGCACCGCGACCTGGCGGATGTGGAATTGAAGGGAGGGTCAGTGTTGTTGCAGTATATTGACGACTTGTTGATTTGTTCCCCTTCTAAGGAGGCGTGCGAAAGGGATTCTATGGCCCTATTAAAGGCCTTGGCGGCCAAAGGCCACAAAGTAGGTAGGCCTAAGCTCCAATTTGTGCGGAAGGTTGTAACTTACTTGGGACATGCCATTTCGCATGGAAAACGGGAATTGGATGCTGGACGAGTGACCGCTATCATGGAGATGCCTCGCCCACGAACGCAACGGCAAATGCTGCGCTTCCTAGGTATGACGGGATACTGCCGCACTTGGATAATTGATTTTGCGCTGTTGGCTAAGCCACTGTACGAGGCGACCAAATCAAACGCCCCGGAAGAATTGGAATGGACGAATGATTTGAAGCGATGTTTTGTGGGTCTTAAGAAGGCGTTGGTCACGGCACCGTCATTAGGACTCCCGGATTATGCGAAGCCATTCACCCTTTACACTCACGCCATGGGGGGTTTTGCCCAGTCCGTCTTGACACAGACCTATGGGGAAAAGGAGCGACCGGTGGCCTACTTTAGTAAAAAGCTGGACCCGGTCGAACAAGGATTTCCGGTGTGCCTGCAAGCCGTGGCCGTGGCCAGGTACGCAGTAGAAAGAACAGCGGACATTGTCATGGGACACCCAGTAACGTTACGGGTACCACATTGCGTTACTTCACTGTTACTACAGCGAAACACACAACATTTGTCCAACACCAGATTAATGCAATACGAGTCCGCACTGATTACAGCGGCCAACATCACGATTGAACGTTGCACGACACTCAACCCAGCCTCACTGATGCCCACCCCTGAGGAGGGTGAACCCCATGTGTGCGCCGACGTAGTACAGTTGATCTCCACGGTGCGAGCGGATTTAAAGGACGTTCCCTTGGACTACCCCGATTGTACATATTATGTCGATGGATCAGCTAGGCGCGCATGGGACGGTTATCTGTTATCCGGGTACGCTGTGTGCTCAGATAGCGAGACGGTAGAAAGCGGGCGTCTTCCACCTACATTTTCCACACAGCAGGCGGAGCTGTGCGCCTTGACCAGAGCATGCAGCTTGGCGGAAGGCCTTGCCGTCAACATTTACACAGATTCGGCCTACGCTCACGGAGTAGTCCACGACAAAGGGGCAATTTGGAAGACGAGAGGTTTCCTCACATCTGCAGGTTCAGTGATAAAGAATGGCGCGTTGGTGGAAGGGCTCCTCCAAAGCATTTTGCTTCCCCGCGCTATCGCAGTGATTAAATGTCGTGGCCACCAATGGGCGGACACTGACGTTGCCCGGGGCAATGCAAGGGCGGATGAGGCGGCAGGAAAGGCCGCCAACCAACAGATTGGACGCAACATGCCGATGGTGACACGAGCAAAGGCGACATCTGCACAGATTGCCGACATACCGACTGTAGGACCACCCGCCACACCAACTAAGGACGATATCATAAATTTGCAAAACGCTGCGCCAACGGCCGAACACGAGGACTGGATCAAACGAGGGGCGATACGCCCGGGGCCAGGGGAGATGTGGACCCTTGACGAGAAACCTATAGCACCCCAGGCCTTACTGCCTTGGCTGGCACGCATGGCACATCAAAATGGTCATGTGTGCCACAGGGGGGTGATGAGACAGATAAACTACACTTGGGCGGCACCAGGACTGTCACGAATTGTATCCGAAGTGTGCCGATCGTGTGTGGTTTGCCAGCAACACAATAGAGGGGCGCCGCCGAGACATGCACACGACGGGGGTCACCCCCCGCTGAGCGGGCCGTTCGCAAATATCGAGTTCGATTTCACGGAATTGGAACCAAGCATGTCATTTCGCTACGTGTTGGTAATCGTAGATACGTTCACCAAATGGGTCGAAGCCTACCCATGTGTTAAGTCAGATGCCCCGACAATAGTGAAGCGCCTCGTGCGGGATTTTATGTGCAGATTTGGCATCCCCCAGATAATTTCGTCGGATCAAGGGGGCCATTTCACGGCGAAGGTGGTCACGGGCATCCTGAAGGCGTTGGGCGTGAAACAGTCCTTCCATTGCGTTTACCACCCACAATCATCGGGACTTGTGGAACGAACAAATAAGACCTTGAAAAATAAACGAGCGAAACTTTGCGCAGACACAGGCTTGAAGTGGCCGGAAGCTCTCCCGCTTGCGTTGAGCATCCGTTCCACCCCTGGTCGCATTACGGGCCTTTCCCCCCACAAAATATTGATGGGACGACCTATGAGCTTGCCCGTCTCAGCTCTGACGGACATGTCCACCCTTGAATTGCCGGTGATGGATGACATGCTTTTGAGATTTTGCATAGGCTTGTCCAATGTGGCGCGCAGCATCCATGCTCGAGTACGAGAGGCGCTGCCTGAACCAATAGGCCATGCCATCCACGACTTCCACGCCGGCGACTGGGTGCTCGTAAAGCACTTCACCCGCAAAGCTGCTTTGGAGCCACGGTGGAAGGGACCGTTCCAGGTGCTACTCGTCACACCGACGGCAGTCTTCTGCGAGGGTAAACCTTCATGGATTCACGACACCCATTGTAAGTTGTCCATTCCCGCACCACAGGCCACACAAGACACCGCACCCCACACTGCCTAAGACAATGCACCTTTTAGGGCACTATAGTCTCCTAAGGGCGGCGATGATGGTCATGATGACGGGAATTCTGGGTAGCTGCCTGAAAAACCCTGCCAAAGATAGGCTTTTGAACTTTAACCCACTGAGAGAGGATCTCCCCAAATACCCAGGACCCGATAACTTCACATTATTTAAGCTTTACCCCGTCAAATACATAACGGCTCCCCGGGGACAGGGGATAGAAGTACATTGCTGTGAGTTGGAGACAAACTTCAAGTGGTTATCTGTAAGATGGATGGAAGCCATGGTGGTACACAATGGGACACCACAGGCACGCATGACAACACCACGCATAGTCCTATCTAAAATTAGAAAGGTGGAAAACGGAAAATTTACTGGGGCCGTGAATAGTCACACCGCCGCAGGATATCAATGGGGCATGGGCATCGACAATACTACTCTCCTACTGACGCATGCCCTCGTCGGCCCACACACCACAATAATACTTGAATGTGGAATATGGCCCCCGCGCACGCTGATTAAAAGGAACAAAAAGAAGGGAGATACCCAACACCAATTCCGGCCTAGTTGCGCCGCCTACGTCATTAAACCCCCTCCTGCCCAGGAAGTAAGGAAGGAGCCAGAGGAGAACACATACTGGAAGGTCGCACGGCACATGGCCACAGCACAGAATAGGACACGGTGTTGGATGTGTATGCACCTTCCCCGCACCAGCACGGCTGGAATACCAATGGTAGTGTTACCCCTATCACTTAATGATTTGTGCTCGCAGCCACTAGACACCAAATGCATTAGTACAACCCTGACAAGCCAAGGTTCTGACGGAACCGCGTGTAAACGAGTCTTTCAGTACTACCCCCCCCCCCCCCCCATCCAGTCCCGGCACTTTGAGGAACGTCCTGCGCCGGTTTGGGTCAAGCCGGCACAGGGGGCCCTCTGCTTAGAGGGAAAGGGCCAAGTAATGGTGGGGAAATCCGTGTGTAGGAATACCCTCCCCGCGGACCCTAGGAAAGGGAAACACATGCTGCTAGTGAATGTTACAAGCTCGCCGTTACATAACCTCACACATCTCCAGTTGGCATGGAGAGGGGAAAACGGGACAAACACTATCCCAGGCCTCCTCACTTGCATGTCCACCGATTTAGTGGCACCGCACGGGACCATGTTTGTATGCGGGAATAAAGCCTATCCGTACTTACCTGATAATTGGGGAGGGATTTGCTATCTAGGATCAGTTTTTCCAGAGATGGAACTGCAACAACACTTGCATAATACCACGGCACTCATAAGGACACAAAGGAGCACCTACTGGCATGACGATGACACCACCACCTTGCACGGCGCTGATTGGGAGAAAGCCGTTAGCTTCTTCTTCCCATGGGCAGGAACGGTTATGAACAGTTACCGCATTGACAAAATTGCGCTAATCTTAGAAAGGGTGGCCAACGACACCGCTACGGCACATGACGAAATGTTGGACACGGTTGTCCACCTGCGTACAATGGTTATGCAAAACAGGGTTGCTTTAGATATGTTACTGGCAGAACGAGGAGGGGTATGTGGGATAATTAAAGGTAAATGTTGTACGTATATTCCTGATCCTTCACAGGGGGTCAGTGCTGCTATTATAAGGTTAAGAGAAAGTGCGCATATATTGACAAAGGATCGAATGGATCGGGAAGCCTCCCACCAGTGGCTTACTGACTGGTTTAAAGGATGGACAGGTACGATAGTAAAGTGGATATTGACCGCCTTGGCAATAGTCCTTGGAATTGTGGTTTGTAGTGTACTAATCAAGGCTTTAGTCCTTGCGTGTGTGAGAAAGTTTATCACAGGATGGACACTGAAGACAACACCAGAAAGGGCCATGGTGATGACTGACAAGCTGACCATAGATCCAGATGAAACTCCGGCTGTCGACGTGACTGCAGACTGCGGATCTTGGAACAATGACCCGAACGAGTCACTGGGCCGCGACGATGAGATCTCCGCTTCCGAAGATTGTTCTTCCGTTGTTGATGTTACCGATAATGATTTTGATTACACAGTTGCGGACCTCAGAGCATTTCAGGCTGCCAGGAAGCCGATTACTCTGGACCCCAACATGTCGCATGCAGACGCCAACAAATACCTAAGGGAAGCCTGTCGCTTTTTCTCGATGTGTAAGGCTATGACTGTTGCTGGCTGCCTACGCCGCAGGCCTAAGCCACCTGAGAATGATGTTACTGATGATGATTCCGAGGATGATGTGGGCCACTCGCGAAAGTCCCCTACTGATGTTTATGTCTCAATGAAGGCTTTGCCTCTTTACGTCTCACGAGCTCACCTTTATGTCTCACAAGCTCACAGTGGTTCAATCGTCACTGACCCAACTCTGGATTTCGACCCAACTCCGGACCCAACTGTAGAACCGGGCCTGGGTGGCGAGGAACTCGACATTGAAGATACTCTGAGTTCCGATTCTTCTGAAGATGCATCCATGGATAATGCTGGTGGAAGCAGCATCGACTCGGACGACTTCGACTTTGACCCAAAGGAAGTTTCTCTCCCTCCTTTGGACCGTTATGCTTTGTTTCATGGCCATAGGTTTAAGCCACCTGATACTAATGTCGTTGTGTATTCCCCAGATCACCAGCATGTACAGGGCCTTATGTACTTGAGCATCGATTAAGCACCGAAGATCTGCAAGGACTGCGTCTGTGAAGGGTGGGGGGAGCCAGTTCCGCAGGGGAGTTGGTCGCCCTCTAGTGGAGCACAACCTCATCTGGACCAGACGCCTTCGTTGTGGATTTGACAGGCTATTCGATCTTCGTGTCTCTACGGACTCACCATGCTGTTTGATCTTCACGTCTCTATGGTCTCACATTACATACTCACATACATACGCGAATCATCCTGCTGAGTGCGATGTGGGGTGCTTTGGGCGCATGACATGCTCACTGGGCTGCATTCGTGTGGTATCTTTGCATTTACTGTTTCCCCTACCTTGTTTGAATAAAGGCCTTTGATTGGCTCGTAGATAACATTGTATCTTAGATCCAAAAGGGCGGTATGTGGGGCGTGAGCCCCTCCCCCTTTGTGCTCTCTTGCTATTTAACCAAGTATAACCAATTATATGTTTGGTTTGATTGTTTCCTGTATTTTTTTTTTTTTTTTTTTTTTTTTTTTTGTATACAAGATCGAGGCTCGTGAAAGAGCGAACATTAATCACACAGAAAGACAAACAGACACACAAAACAAATAACATCGGGAGCGGTAGACAAGATGGGGAGAGAGGGGGAAGGACACAAACACAACATTTGAGAGCAGGGACCGAGAGACATGGAGACATCGAGAGAACTGTGGGAGGGAGAGGGCTTTGGGGGGGAGGCATGAGAAGGCGGGGGGGGGTGGGAGAGGTATAAAACATATGGACCCTGCCAAGACTTCCAGGAAAGAAGTTGGAATTTCAAACAAGGTGGATCTGGGGTGAATTAGTGGGGGTAGAAAAGATCAAGGTTTTGGATGGGGGAAGATAAGAGATGGTGGTGAACAGCTGTTTTGAAGACCTGGAGGGAGGACTGTGATTGAAGTGAGTGTGGGAGTTTGTTCCAGAGGCGGGAGAAAAGAGGAATGAAAGAGTGAAGGTGAGCAGAGAGCCGAGATTTCGGCAGTTTAACCATCAGAGGGTGGCTGGCAGATCTTGTGCGACCTGTAGGAATATTTGGGGGACAGAGCACAGAGAGAGCTGGGGGAGCAAGGCCGGAGAGGAGTCGGTAGAAGACAGAAAGACCACCTACCTGCCTGCGGTGAGTGAGTGAAAGGCCCTCAGAGATAGCTTCATCGCGGGAGATTCCAATGATTCTGAAAGCTTTGGATTCAACAGCGTGAAGCCGAGCCAGGTGTGAAGCAGGAGCACCAGCCCATAGGGGAGAACAGTATTCCATTGAGCTGCGGATGAAAGCCTTGTATGTGGTGAGGAGCTCAGGTGTGCCTAGGAAGGACTTCGCACGACGGAGGATGCCTAGTCGGCGACTGGCTTTGGAGGCCAGCTTGGAAATGTGGTTTTCCCAAGAAAGATCATGGCAGATGGTGAGACCCAAAAGCTTGAGCGACAGAACTTCTTGGAGAGGATTGTTGAGAAAGTAGATGGGAGGGTTGTCCAGTCGATCATTTCGGAGAGACATAGTAAGAGTGTGAGATTTGTCAGGATTGAAAGACATGTTCCACATGTTTGACCAGTCTGTGATTTTGTCCAGGTCTTCAGAGAGTGAGGAGGCTGCAGACTGCCGATCTGAGGGAAGAGGAATGGAGCGGCAGAGAGTGGAGTCATCAGCAAAGAGATACAGAGGATTTTCCAGAGTCGGAGAGATCATTGATAAAGACCAGAAAAAGCACAGGGCCCAGCACACTGCCTTGGGGAACTCCAGCCTGAACGGGAAGGGGAGATGAGAGAAATCCATTCAGGGCCACACGTTGACTACGACCAGAGAGGAAGTCCGCAAGCCATGCATGGAGATTTCCATGGATACCATAGGAGGAGAGTTTGGTGAGCAGAGCTGGGTGCCAGACTGTATCGAAGGCACGTGATATGTCAAGGGAGACAGCTCTGATTTCCTGTTTGGCATTGAGGACCTCCATCCATTGTTGAGACAGCAGAAGCAGCATGTCCAGAGTAGAGTGACCTGGTCTGAAACCAAATTGATGATCAGAGATCAAGCCATTGGAGAAGAGGAAAGATTTCATATCCAAAGCAATGATGGATTCCATGACTTTGCTGATAATTGGGAGCAGGCTGATTGGTCTGTAGTTGCAAGGATCTGTTTTTGCACCTTTTTTGTGTAAAGCGGTAAT